>NC_084946.1:26368802-26528802 GCF_949316205.1 Platichthys flesus
TCTCTCTCTCTCTCTCTTCTCTCTCTCTCTCCCTCTTCCATCCCCTCAGATCGTGTCTCGATATGACATCATTGTGATTCTGGAGGTGGTGGACGTCAGCGGAGATTCTATCAAAACCTTCCTGGATGCACTCAACAAGTCAGTGCAGCATTATCATCACTATTACTAGCATTGTTATTGTTAGTATCATCATTATCATCATTATTATGCTCAGGTTACTTGATAATACGGAACGTGATGCTGCTCCAGGACATTTAGTTTGATCCAACGCTCTTTAATGAAAGGGATTTAGGAGCAAATGAAATTAACAGGTCAACACATGTCCCTTTTCTGTCTGTCCTTCTTTCCATCTGTCCGTCTGTCCGTCTGTGCAAAAGCAAGAGGAAGCATCACTACACTCTGAAGATCAGCAGTCGTCTGGGTCGAACACGCTACAAGGAGCAGTTCATGTTCTTGTACAGGTGAGAGTTCTCACCCTTTTTATTATTTTGATAAAGCTATATATTTATCGGGCTCTGTGACGGATCCTCCAGGGAATAAGTCATGGATCTTGATGAAACAGTAACATTTATTTTCAGTATTTATATTTATATGAGATTTCAAAATTTTGTTGTAGATTCAAATAAAAATCCAGATCGAGCCTGATGAACCTTTTGGGTGATAGAGGGAAACTGTCTGCATAAAACGGGTTTAAAATGATTCAGTGAAGAGACAAACAGACTCATTTGTGTCTGGGTTTAAATACTTCCTTTAAGATGCTGCCTAATTATAAATAATCTCCCAGAAGTTGTCTGTCAGCATTGATTTGTCAGATGCAGATAGTTATCTAACTGTGTCTTACTGCTCTTTACCCTCAATCTGATGCAGTTGCATTAAAAAACTGTGCAGCTGTGCACCTATTGTGCTTCCATTAATTTTAAAAGCCACGTGCAGCCGACACAGCTCCGACTGAAATGATACACAAGCCTGAACAAAAATAACAGCGTCTGAAGAGATGCTGCTCCTTGTACATGGAAACACACCTGATACAGAAGCATGAGAATTTCTGTTGGCCTTAGATTCAGTGAAACTGATGATAGAGCAGAGCGTGATTGTGGTGGTCCAACACCCGAAGCCTTTTCAGCATCAAACAGTCAACATTAAAACATAAACACAACACTGAGTGAATGGATTTATCATTTAGACATTCAAACTCCTGGTTTAATTCCATCGGCTTAATTTTTCCTGTAATTTTATTGAACTTTGGTTTATTAATTAACATGAACAAGATGCATATTTCAAGATCACACTTCACTGTTGTTGGCTTTGATTCAAGGTCTTGTTAATCTGTTATTAGAACCAGGTCCATTTTAAACTCAGTAAGTTAAATGTTCAAAATACAATGAAAAACTTTAAATTAACTGTGGTTTGCATGTGTGCGTGTGTGTGTGTGTGTGCGTGTAGGGATGACTTGGTCAACTTGGTGGGCTCCCATCAGTTTGACGACCAGCTGAATGAGGGAGGAGATGTTTTCGCCAGAGATCCATACATCCTGCGATTCAGATGCCTCAACACAGGTAGAAGACAACTTTTAGACTTAGTGTTGAATCTGGGTCTAGTGAACAGCAGCTAAGTTAACAGGAGGTAATAACTGTGTGTGTGTGTGTGTGTGTGTTCCGTAGTGCTGAAGGACCTGGTGATGATCCCAGTTCACACCAAACCAGAAGACTCAGAGACGGAGCTGGACGAGCTCTACGACGTCTTCCTGCACGTCAAGAAGGCGTGGAGCACTGATGTAAGGATCAAAATGAAACCAAAACATCTGGGTTGCCCCCTGCTGGCTGGTTGCAGTATCGACCACAAACCATGTTAGAGGATGGGACATAAAATAAAATTGTAACTTCTCTTCAGATCTTCAGGCAGTAGATAGAAACTTTTTCAGCTGTTTCAGGGAGAACTCAACAAGCAGACGAGGGCAGACTTCACCTCATAGGGACTCAGATTCATTCAGCTCTCCGTCTCCTCTGTTCTCCAGAACGTGATGATCCTGGGCGACTTCAACGCCGATGGCTCCTACGTCTCCAAGAAGGCCATGAAGGGCATTCGTATCCGAAACGACAAGAACTTCCACTGGCTGATTGGAGACGATGTCGACACCACGGCCAGCACCGGGAACGACCACTCATACGACAGGTAGCAGGAAAACACTAGTGGTGGAAACTAGAGGAAACCAATAGGATGTTATAACGAGTCAATCTTTACCAAGGCATCAAACAACTTATCACAACGATTGCTTTAACTCGTCATTGTTATCTCTTAATATATATATTTTTGCCAGATTATAGAGATTTAACACATAATAGTGCATGTGTGTATTCATTGAACAACTGAGGCTTGAACCCTGTGTCGTGTGTGTTCAGGATCGTGGTCTACGGAGACGACATGCTCCAGGCCATCGTGCCAAACTCTGCCAAACCCTTCAACTTCCAGAAGGCTTATGGACTCAGTGAAGAGCAGGTTTGATATTTTTATCATTGTTTAAAGATATCCTATGTAGTTAGATATCAAATAGGCTCATTAACTCTCTGAGCATTGAGCGGAGTGCTGGAGCCTTTTGCAAAAACATGACTTAAACAGGAGGAAATAGTTCATTTATTGGGCATTTTTTATTTTCATCCTGTGACAAGACGTTTTTTGACGAAAATGAAGAACTATGACTCATATTTTTTAAAATATAAGATCAGTGTAATTCACAAAGTGACTTGCACGCTGCAGGGCTCTGACTCTTGGGTTCACCCTTGAGACTAACGCTGCCTTCGAACGGGAACATGCTGTGCTTGGCATTCAAACGGTAAAGCCATGAGAACCCGGCAGCAACATGCTACCGAGGTGAAGACTTTAGTAAGACAGAAAATACGAGATGTATTGTACATCAACGTTTTTCTCTGACGTAATATAAAATCTCAAAGACCGGACTGAAATAACAATAAACCAGCTTAATATCCAAAGAAAAATCAACTTCTGTGGCCTCCACATTTTATGAATATGTGAGCAAACATGTCACAACTCATGGACATTTTCAAGGAACTCCACGAGTGTTCAAATGGAGTCTGAAAACTGTAAAAAACATATTAAATTTGAAGGCAGCATCTGTCCAGTGAAAATCTGAGCAATTTGTCGGTTTGTTTTTCAGTCCAGCATCTAACACTGTTTGTTTTAGATTTGCATGTAGGGGAGGTGTGGCCAAGGGGGTAGAGTGCTCGTTCTCCAACAAGAAGGTTGCCGGTTCAAACCCCACTCTGCATGCCGAAGTGTCCTTGGCAAGATACTGAACCCCTAAAATGGCCCCTCATAAATGTTGAGTGTACTACTTGCAAGTCGCTTTGGACAAAAGCATCAGCCCAAATGAAATGTAATTTAATAATGTAATGTACATTTCTAGTTTGTACTTACTTAGTAAAGGCCGACGTTACCAAGTTCACACTCCACCTCACCCAGCTGTTGTTCATCAATACAATACATAACTGTTTATTTTCCAGGCTCTGAAAGTCAGCGACCATTACCCAGTGGAGGTGGAGCTGAAGTCTGTAAACAAGATTGATGACAAGGATGGTAATTATACAAAATATGATAATAGAAATAACTGTGAATGTTAAATAGAAGTTTTCTTTCTGTCAATCAATCACATTTTATTTGTTAAGCCCATATCCACTTATCCCAGTTAGTCTCACAGGGGGACTACATGTTCTAAACCCTCAAACAAAAACCCAGGGTAAAAGAAAACGTAGAAACCACTGAAGGATTCCAACTAGTGGGAGCAACTGCATTTACCAGTTAGAGATCATGGACTGTAGATGGGACAATGAAACCTGTTCTGCTCCAAGGGGAAAGCAGGAGATTTGAAGGGAAGGTGCTGGAGAGATGTGAGGTTCATTTGAATTTGAATCTCTAGTTCATGGACAAAACATGAATTTAGTCTTAACAAATCTCAACACACAGACCTGGAACATGTGGGTATGATCCAGTGCCACATCCACTGAGGATCAATTATCTGTGATGTTGTTGCAAATACATGTAAATCTGCCATAAACCTACTGGAAACTAGAATGGAGCGCAGGAGACAAAATGTTTCCTCCAAGGTCCATCAGTTTCCAAATTTTAACAACCTGCACCAAGCTTTACACACGTTCAGATATTTATCACCTAAATATGATTTTTTAAATTACGATCCATGAATTATTGTCAATGTGACTGTGAAATCGTCAACAGCCCACTTTGCACTTGGTTCCATAATACTCTGTTAAGCAGAGTTTGTTTGATGCTGCAAAGTATCAGATAAACACTGAGGAAGAAATTTGAAGAAATCTTTGAAAACATTACAGAGGCTTATGAATCATGTTTTTTGCATCCATGAACATTTGAGGGATACCGCTGCTTGCTTACTTAACTAAATGACTGTATTGTTTACAACTCAGCCATGGTGCAGATAAGCTGCAGGATCCAGTGAATTGTGTGTGTTTCCTCTGCAGGTGTGAAACCGAAGTTGCCGGTCGAGTCAGTACCTGTGGGCCTCGTGCCGCTGGACAAGGATCTGCTGGATCTGAAGAGAGGGAACTTGCAGCTGGAGAGGGAGAAGCTCCAGCTGGAGATCCAGATCCTCCAACAGAAGATGGCCAAGATGAAGAGTGGAGATTATGTTTGAACTCAGGAAGGCAGATCCATCGAGAACAGCCAACACAACAATAAGCTCTCACTCAGTTTACCACACAACCTACAGACCCACTCCTTGTTTCACTTTGAGCAGACACTCTCTGCTCACTGCATCTGATCTGGGTTCATCTGACTGAGCCACCAGTCTAAGAAATACACCTCCCATGCCACTCTGTCAACATCACGGCAAATCATGTGAGAGCATACCATCTATTGGCACAATGGACAGTTTTAACATCTCGTCCCGTGTTTTATGATTCTACTTTTGACTGAATCGAGATATCAAGTTTTCTGTAAAATAAATTATGATTACAGAAGAATTTGTTCCAGAAATTTGGTGAAATTCTTGATTCTCAGTCTGAACTTTGTTAGGGTTCATTTAATTCATCAATCCTCTATAACTGTGTCATTTGTTTTTACTCTTGAGCCCAGACACACACACACACACACACAAAGACACACACCTACATTCACTCCAGAGACTACATTCATTAGTTAATAAAACAAATTAAATTAAAAAATATTTTAAAAATCAAATACTGGATGTAGGCTATACAAAACAATACAAACATTTTCTTAAAAACATAAAAAGCTCTGCTGTACTGACATCTGATAGACACAACTGACAAATGTGTGGAATAAGTACATAATTAAAGATTGGGGAAAATGTCATCATGTGGGGTCAAAAAGTATTTTATGAGTTAAGTTTAATTCTTTACCAGATTCAAGATTCAAAATTCAAGATTTTTATTTGTCAAATGCACAACAATAACATTAAGCAGTTGCTGGCAGTGAAATGCTTGATTCTCAGGCTCTCTTCTAACAATGCTCAACAAATTACAACCTATACAATACAATAAGATAGAAATAGTGTAAAATAGAATAAAATGGAATATCAAAATTTTAAAAAGAAAATAATGTATATATATATATATATATATATATAAACAACTGAGGAGAAAATAAAACAACAAAAGTGCAAATATGCAGATATGTCACGGAGAGGAGTTTAAAAGTCTTATGGCCTGGGGGATGAAGTACCGTCGGCCAGATGGCAGCAGGCAAAAATGTTTATGGCTGGGGTGAAAGGGGTCTTTAATAATCCGGCTGCTCTTCTTCCTGCACCGCTGGGTGTAGAGGTCCTCTATGGATGGTAGCGCTGTCCTGGTGATGTGCTGGGCAGACTTCACCACCCTCTGTAAAGCCTTACGGTTCAGGGCGGTGCAGCTGCCATACCAGGGGGTGATGCAGCCAGTCAGGATGCTCTCTATGGTGCATCTGTAGAAGTTGCACAGAATCCTGGAGTCCTTGTGGACCAAACTGTTACGATGTCTGTGCTTCTCTTTTAATTAAAAAAATCCTGCTTTGGAACATTTATAAAACTTACTCTCATGTTTATGATTTTAAATCAACTTCATCTCCTGCACATCACAGGAAGCTTCAAGACTGTTTCACACCAGCACAACCTGGTTTTTGGAGAAAACTTCATTTTATTTTTCTTTAACATATCACAGCTCAACACGTTGGATTTAACTCAGACCAGGGAGGGACTTTGTGTTTATTTATTATTATAGGTCATTTATTCTGAAATGCTTACTTTTGAAGTGACTCATTTGTTTTAAGTCTTCCTCTCTGTTACTCGTGTTGTTGTAAATATTTGAAGATTCACTGTGCACACATGTAAGAATGTCTTTAGTTGCCCACATTGAGTTAAATGTAAGTGAACCACTGAGGTCACCAGTTAATGATTATCTTCAGATTTTCTCACCTTTTTCATTCATAAGATCAATACATGTTAAAGTTGCTGCTTGGAATCAGTGTTTCCTTCACTTTAGTTTCACTCTGCTGCTGCTGCTGTGTCAGAGGTCACTCCACTGCTCCTCTGCTCTCTGTCACTCCCTCATCTCAACCTGGTTTTTAATGTTTTTATTCTTCAATCTTCTCAACAAATCCCATGAAAATTCCAAAGTCTTCCATCTGAGTCTGACTTCCCACTGTCTGTGGCACTCGGCTCCGAGGTCACAGGTTCCCACTGAAGACACAAGTTTAGAAAAGCCTTGTGAATGTGAAGTGTAACTTTTATAAAGCTTCAGGAACAATAGGTTTTCAGTTGTTGTCTCTTCATGGGATTTACTGATGATGATCATCTTTAAACTGAACAACCACTTTGCTGCAGTGAGTTATTTATGTGAGTTTTCCACTCCTTCCAGTGTTGGCGACTGATTATTCTACTTTACTGAACCACTTTATATTTAGTTTTTGTGTGACTGACACAAAGTTTCCCCCACAAACCACATCTGCTGAGGCTGAACACTGAATGAGCAGGAGATGAGGTGACATGACGACATCACAGTTCTTAATTTGGTGACTGAGGAGAATCGGATCAAACTTTATTCCTGTTAATAAAAACCTGTTAATATGACGTGTGGAGGTGTTTACTGCTGCTCCTGAACTGAACCTGCAGTGACGACCTGTGTCCACATGGGGGACATTGAACATCAGCCAATGAACATTGGTCATAAAACTATGGAGGACCATACATGACTTAAGTAAAAATAAATAAATAAATAAATGTATAAATAAATACAGAAATAAATAAATAAATAAAAAAGGAAATAAATAAATTAATACAGAAATAAATAAATAAATATGTTAATACCAAAAGAAATGTCAAAAGAAATGTCTTAAATATATTTTAACATTTATTTTTTCACTGATACATTTCCTTTTCATTTGCAGTGTCCTTATGCTAATGAGAAAGGCGGGCCTAACCGCAGTCTCATGCAGGATTGGTCACAGGAGTGTAATGATCCAGCCCAACTACTTCTGCCTCTCAATGCTGGTGTCCAGTAGCTGTTTGCAGCGTTGAGCCAGTTCACACTTAAAATGAACTAGTTCAAGTTTAGAGGGTTACTTAAGGTTATTTTTTATTGGGATGATTTAGGTGTCAGTAGTCCTGACTGTGAGCGTCACGTCTCGTGTTGTAATGAGCACAATGAGCGAGCCGAGAGGAGGAGGAGGAAACAGAAACTCCAGCTCGGTACAAACCACCTGCAGCCTCTGCTCTGATCATGAAGCCGCTGATCTCTGAGCAGATGTGACCAGAGAAACTCTGTGTTTTCACTGTTTCCACTGTTCCACAGAGTCACTAACTGGCTGTTTCACGGTGAAGAGATCAAGTCTCAGTCACTGCCCGTGTCTCTGAGCGATTGTGTGGCGGAGCGCAGGGGCTGTGTGTGTGTGTAGCTCAGTTGACCAATCCTGCTCGAGACTGAGGTTAGGCCCGCCTTTCTCATTAGCATAAGGACACTGAAATCGAAAAATAAAAGTTGGAATAAATGTGGAAATAAATAAATAAATGTGGAAATAAATGCAGGATTAAATAAATCAATTTCTTAAACTTATTTCAACATTTATTTATTTATTTCCACTTTTATTCCAACTTTTATTTATTTCCACATTTATTTATTTCCACATTTCAGTGTCCTTATGCTAATGAGAAAGGCGGGCCTAACCTCAGTCTCGAGCAGGATTGGTCAACTGAGCTACACACACACACACACACACACAGCCCCTGCGCTCCGTCACACACTCGCTCAGAAACACGGGCAGTGACTGAGACTTGAGCTCTTCACCGTGGATCAGCCAGTTAGTTACTGTAGAACAGTGGAAACAGTGAAAACACAGAGCTTCTCTGGTCACATCTGCTCAGAGATCAGCGGCTTCATGATCAGAGCAGAGGCTGCAGGTGGTTTGTACCGAGCTGGAGTTTCTGTTTCCTCCTCCTCCTCTCGGCTCGCTCATTGTGCTCATTACAACACGAGACGTGACGCTCACAGTCAGGACTACTGACAGCTAAATCATCCCAATAAAAAATAACCTTAAGTAACCCTCTGAACTTGAACTAGTTCATTTTAAGTGTGAACTGGCTCAACGCTGCAAACAGCTACTGGACACCAGCATTGAGAGTCAGAAGTAGGGCTGGATCATTACACTCCTGTGACCAATCCTGCATGAGACTGCGGTTAGGCCCGCCTTTCTCATTAGCATAAGGACACTGCAAATGAAAAGGAAATGTATCAGTGAAAAAATAAATGTTAAAATATATTTAAGACATTTATTTTGACATTTCTCTTGGTATTAACATATTTATTTATTTATATCTGTATTTATTTATTTATTTCCATTTTTATTTATTCATTCATTTATTTATTTCTGTATTTATTTATACATTTATTTATTTTTACTTATGTCATGTATGGTCCTCCATATAAAACAACCACACCCCCAAACTCGAGCTGAAGCCAGAGCTGCGAGTCATGCGAGTTCCATTAAATGCAAAGAGGAACCTGGAACGTGAAAGTAAACTGGTCCCGAGCAGATGAAGAAGAAGTGAAGTCAGAGTTTGGTGAGTAATTGAACAACATCCGTATTTTACTGTAATCGGCTGAGTCCAGCACATTGAACCTACAACTGTCTCAGGTTACCGTCACCGTGACGAAAGGGAACAATATAGGAGGTTTAACTTTGTTATATTTAAAGAAACAATTCATTTACGTATAGCTGGTTCATGGGGGGGGGAGCACTTTGACAGGGTTGTTCCACTAACAAATCCAAGAGCAGAGGAGAAATCTGAGAGCAGACGATTCACGAGCGCACGGAAAGCAGCCGAGTGCGGAGAAGGCCTGAAGTGAACCTGCAGTGACAACCTGTGTCCACATGGGGAAGCTCAACAGAACCGTTTTACAGGCCTGTTTTATTGAGATCTTATCGAACTTTGTAATGTAATATATTAGTGTTTGTTTGATGAGAGAGAGAGAGAGAGAGTTAGTTATTGGACACGTACAGGACTGACGTTGACTTTGTATTTGTTTGATTCGCTTTGAGTTTATGAGACACATGTTTAAACCTGCGACACAACACGAGACCTGATGTGACGCGCACGGTCAAGACATCAGGGTCAAAGGGACCAGAAAGATCCAGAGTCATGATCCGACATCATCGATTAATACCTGAATACATGAGCTCATCAGTTCATGTGAAGAGGGACAGAGACGAACAGGCGCTCAGGCTCCTTCAGACAGAAGAGTAAGCGACGCCCCGTTTATTGAAATAAACTGAGTTTTAACATAATATGCATTTAGTCAAAAGGGTATGTTTACATTTTCTAGGGCAGCCGGGACTTCATCATTTGTGCGAACGCATGGTCTGAGGAAGTTCTAATTTGTTCTCAGAGTACGAACAAATTTAGATACGAACATATTGATGAATCCCAGATTCGTGAATCACTGTTGGTGTGTGTGTGTGTGTGTGTGTGTGTGTGTGTGTGTGTGTGTGTGTGTGTGTGTGTGTGTGTGTGTGTGTGTGTGTGTGTGTGTGTGTGTGTGTGTGTGTGTGTGTGTTTCACCTCACAGCCACCTCAGTGTTTGTCCTCTCTGACTGAAGATGAGTGGTTATGAGGAGGAAGAGATGGACACAGCAGAGTCTCCAGTGTTCAGCTGTGTGTCTCTGAAGAGTGACCAGTCCATGGCTGATCTTATGAACTTCAATACTGAACCTGGACCCTCACACACAAAGTAAGAGACCTGCTGCAATGACCTGAACCTCCAAACTGAATCCTCAGAGAATGAACCAGTGAATGATGAGTTCTGAATAAAAAATGTTTGTGTTTGCAGAGGTCAGGACCACAGACACAGAGCAGAGTCTCCAGGGTCCAGCTGTCTGTCTCTGAAGAGTGACATGTCCATGAGACTTCCTCTAAACTTTAGTAATGGACCTGGACCCTCACACACAGAGTAAGAGACTGTTTATACTGTGACCTGCTCTGAAGAGGATTTAGTTTCCTCTAGTGTGGCCCCTGCATTAGGACACAGCTTCATTGAAGTTGGTGACTGATCTCTCAGAATCACTCAAAGAGCTCAGACCTCCACCAAGAACCAACACTCTCCTTATGAAACCACTTTGAAATTTACTAGAGACTCAGTTTTATTTGGATCTACAAAAAATTCCAGACACTGGCAAACATCAGTCCTCTGAACATGTCTGTTAAAGAGACCCCCCCCCCCCCCGACCACAACCTTCCACCAAGTTTACTGGTAATCGTTGTTTCTTATAATCCCACTAACGAACCAACCAACACAGAAACATACAGGGTGAAAACAAAACCTACTTTACAGAAGTAATGACAACCTATGACTGTGACATGTGAGTGACCAGGAAATGTCTTCACAGAGCGAGGAAGAGGAGTCATGTTTCTGAGGAGGACCAGTCGTCCTGCTGTGCTTCGTGTCAGGACGTCCTGAAGGATCCAGTCTCCACCAGTTGTGGACACTGGTTCTGCAGACAGTGCATCACCTCATACTGGGACCAGTCTGGTTCTCCAGGACACTCCTCCTGTCCCCAGTGTGGAAAAAGATCCAGAACAGGAGCTGGAGGTCAGACAGCCGGTCAGAGCAGCACTATACATGTGTCTGCTGATGTCTTCACTTCTGACAACAGCACATGTTGTTTTATTTTGTTCCTTCATTCAGCATCAACATTTAATATCGTTAGAAAAGCACAAAGTTATAAAGCTTTTATTATCTGTAGTTTTTCTGTATCTGATGAAAACAATCAGCAGATTCTCAGATTCTCTGTCTCTCACATTGTTTCTTGTCTTTCAGCAGATCGTGGTCTGCAGGAGGTTTCAGATGAACATAAGCTCAGTCTGAGGAGGAGATGTGAACATGTGACTGAAGGAAGTGATAAAACAGGAAGTAGAACCCTCCTCAACAGGATCTACACTGAGCTCCACATTACAGAGGGACAGAGTGAAGAGGTTAATACTCAACATGAGGTGAGGCAGCTTGAGACGGCTTCCAAGAAGAAGAGCCTCTTCTTCTTGGAAGGTCCAAGGTCCACGACATCTTTAAAGCCTCCACTGACCAGCAGAGCAGCATCAGAGTCGTCCTGACCAACGGAGTCGCTGGCGTTGGAAAAACCTTCTCGGTGCAGAAGTTCACTCTGGAATGGGCAGAGGGTTTAGAAAACCAGGATGTGGATCTGCTGACTGTGCTTTCGTTCAGGGAGCTGAACCTGGTGAAGGACCAGCAGCACAGTCTCCTCACGCTGCTCCATGTTTTCCATCCAGCGTTACAGAAGCTCACAGCAGAGACGCTCTCTGTCTGTAAACCTTTGTTCATCTTTGACGGCCTGGATGAAAGCAGACTTTCTCTGGACTTCAATCACAGGGAGCTTGTGTCTGATGTCACACAGAGGTCATCAGTCAACGTGCTGCTGACAAACCTCATCCGGGGGAATCTGCTTCCCTCGGCTCTCATCTGGATAACCTCCAGACCTGCGGCGGCCAATCAGATCCCTCCTACATGTGTTGACAGGGTCACAGAAGTACGAGGCTTCACTGAGGCCCAGAAGGAGGAGTACTTCAGGAGGAGATTCAGTGATGAAGAGCTGTGCAGCAGAATCATCTCACACATCAAGACGTCCAGGAGCCTCCACATCATGTGTCAAGTCCCAGTCTTCTGCTGGATCAGTGCTACAGTTCTGGAGCACATGTTGACCAGAGACCAGAGAGGAGAGCTGCCCAAGACCCTGACTGACCTGTACTCACACTTCCTGCTGGTTCAGACAAAGAGGAAGAACAACAAGTACGGTGAGGAACATGAGACGACTCCACAGCAGCTGACAGAGGCTGACAGGGACGTTCTTCTGAAGCTGGGGAGGCTGGCTCTTAAACATCTGGAGGAAGGAAACATCATGTTCTACCAAGAAGACCTGGAGCTGTGTGGTCTTAATGTCACAGAGGCCTCAGTGTACTCAGGAGTTTGTACTGAGATCTTCAGAAGAGAGTGTGTGATCTTCCAGAAATCAGTCTACTGCTTTGTTCATCTGAGCATTCAGGAGTTTCTGGCTGCAGTCTACATGTTCCACTGTTACACCAAGAGGAACACAGAAGAACTCAACAACTTCTTGGGAACATATAGTAACACAAGGAGAACCTCCTCCTTGGATTACATCCTAAAGAGAACCATGGAGAAATCCTTCACCAGTACAAATGGTCATCTGGACCTGTTTGTTCGCTTCCTTCACGGCCTCAGTCTGGAGTCCACCCAGAGAGTCTTAGGAGGCCTGCTGGGTCGGCCAGAGAATAATCCAGAGATCATCCAGAAAGTCATCAACAACCTGAAGAAGATGGAGAGTGATGACATTTCTCCTGACAGAAGCATCAACATCTTCCACTGTCTGACTGAGACGAAAGACCACTCAGTTCATCAGCAGATGCAACAGTTCCTGAAGTCAGGGAATGAATCAAAGGAGAAACTCTCTGAGATCCACTGCTCAGCTCTGGCCTACATGCTTCAGATGTCAGAGGAGGTTCTGGATGAGTTGGACCTGAGGAAGTTCAACACAACAGACCAGGGTCTACGGAGACTGATCCCAGCTGTGAGGAACTGCAGGAAGGCTCTGTGAGTCATGATCAATTACATGTTCAATCAGTGTAGATGAGATGTTCTTCAAATACACAGTGTTAAATGGTTTGTGTGTGTGTGTGTGTGTGTGTGTGTGTGTGTGTGTGTGTGGTGTGTGTGTGTGTGTGTGTGTGTGTGTAATAAAGTTATTTTTATTATGTATACATATACATTCTCATTGTTCTCATGTACATACAGAACAACTAGATCAGATGTGAAATACAATGTGATCACTGTGGTGGAGTTTGAGGGATCAGACATACGACCATGTGGAGTGCAAGGGAGATTATTGTATATTCTGTATAAATATATTTGAGCAAACAGCTAGCACAGTGTGAGGAGATAATCACTGAATAAGTGTTTTCATGAGAATCACTGACTGGAACTGAAGAAGCAGGAAATATTGTTTATTCTTCTTTCTTGTCAAACTAGAATTACCACCCTGCGTTTGTACGCCAACTCCAACCAGTGCAGTTTGAGTCCCCCTAATTCTAACAGATTTGATATTTTCTTTAATTACAGACTCAGTGATTGTCGACTCTCAGAGACTCACTGTGAAGTCGTGGCCTCAGCTCTGAAGTCAGACCCCTCTCATCTGAGAGAACTGGATCTGAGTAACAACCAGCTGCAGGATTCAGGAGTGAAGCTGCTGTGTTCTGGACTGGAGAGTCCAAACTGTCGACTGGAGACTCTGAGGTCCTTAAATCCTTCTTCACTTTTCAGACTTTCTTCCTCATTGGGTCATTATTTATTTAAATTGTCTCAGTTCTGCTCTGCTCACTGTCCCTCAGTCATCTGTCCCTCACCCAGCCTGTCAGTCACGTCCACCTCATCAACTCCATTCACCTGCACTCACCTGCTCCTGATCACTAAGAAAGTGTCAGTAATTAACATGTGGACTGAGGCCGAGCACTCATCCTCCTCAGGTTTTCAAAATAAGACACATTCTTATTGAAACACGTTGGACAGTTGATAAGTAGAAACAAACAGGAAGTGACTGTCAGGAGCCATCTCTACTTTAAACAGTGTTTAATTACACAAACCTGCTCAGTGACCAAACACACAGAGAAGAAGCTGATGAATGAAACAATGGTCCAACATGTCTGATCTGATATTTATCTTCAGGTCACAGACTGGACTGAGGTCAGCAGCATGTTGAGAGTCTGTGTTGACATGATGACGATCACAACAACAAGAGGACACATTCAAATATTCATGTTTCTTTCTTCAGGTTGTGGGACTGCAGTCTGTCAGAGAGCAGCTGTTCCTCTCTGGCTTCAGCTCTGAGGTCAAACCCCTCTCATCTGAGAGAACTGAGTCTGATGTACAACAACCTGCAGCGCTCAGCAGTGAAGGAGCTGCTTGATCTTCAACATAATCCAAACTGTCGACTGGAGACTGTGAGGTCAGTAGAGTCAGTGGTTGGAGTCAGTCCACGCTGCTTTCATCAGTATTTTACTAAATACAGTCAGTATCACAGATCCAGGGTCTGTGCTACCAAGCAGGATTTGTGGTTTCAGGTTAACTCAAGGTTTAGTTTTTTCAGTTCTACGAAGCTCGTCCACTTCTTAACGAGGTAAATCACCATGGTAACTCATGAGGAACGGCTAACCTGCTCCAGGTCAAGTTGGAGATCAACCTGTAGAGAAGCTCCGCCCACTGACCACAGTGACTCTACACTGTTGTGTGGTGCACACTCTCCTTAAAGGGAAGGATAAGGGAAATTTAAATCAACGTCTGGTTGGTTCAGTTGATCTCTAACTCACCCAGAACATCTCAATCTCTCCAGACTCATCCTGTCACCAAAACACCAGATGACCTCAGTTAGCTTCCTGAAAATAGGTCCATGTGTTTTTATTGAGTAGTGATGTCAGAGGTTTCCCCCACAGTGAGTGTCCTCAGAGTCAGTGATTTGTCAGGTTAAGTTGAGCTGATCTCAGAAAGATCTCCTGGACATGTTGAAGTGGCTTCGTAGTTCAGGCCTCAGTGTTTCCTCAGTGAAGCTGTGAGAGGACAATGAGGACAGTAGTCAGGATTGGACAGAAAAACAGAGAGACAACATTCGGCCAATCAGACGAGCCAGAAGCTGCTTTTGATCATTTAATTGAGTTGATGTGAAGACGACATTTGTTGTTGTTGTTGTTTTCATGTGAACAGGAAATGAAGCTGGACCACAGCTGACAGCCTCACACGATGAACAGAGACGGTGTCGTCTTCATCTGATCTGAGACAGTTTGTTCTCTCACTTCCTTAGTGAAGAACTGATTGTTGAGGAGTTGTTGACCATCCTCACACAGTGATTCTGTTCAGCATGAAGAGAACAGCCCGACTCATTCCACAGATACTCCCTTCTCTCTAAGTAGGACCCAAGGTCAGGTTAGAGATAAAGAGCCAACTAGCAGCACATTGTAGGATCTACATGGACTTTCATATCTAATTCAGACGCCCAGACAGAGAAGCACCAACTCCATGACCCGTATAACATCAGTGGCTAGACGTAAAGGTTAGGTATGCATGCTTTAGTGGATGTGCTGCTGGGATGGGTGACTCAAGGTGAGGGAGATATACTGGGATGCTGTGGGAGACATCTTCAGACCTATGGGTGACCATTGATCATGATACTCTGTTAGCGTTGGTATATTGTTTCACCTTCTGGTCTCCTTGATGCATGAAGTCTACATTAAATTCTCCTGTATGAGACATCAGCTGCTGCCTGAGTTCTCCTTTCACCAGCTTCCAGAAAACTTCCGTCCCACTGATCAGTTGGATCTTTGTCACAGCTCTGAGATCAGTGTGACTAAAGCCTCTCCTCATCAGCATGATAACCAGGAGCTCTTTATACAGAGCAGAACCTCTGCTGAGGTCCATCTGTCTCATCTGGTCCCAGTTTGTCAGGAAACATGGCTTCACCTGTAACAGCAGTAAATCCACCTCTCAGGTGTCCACTCTGCACTTTGACATGCAAAGGACACACACTGAGCTCTTAGCGTGTTCATTCCAACACGTGAACATGAAGCAGAGAGGAAGCTGCTCCACCTCTGAACAGGACTGAAGTCCCTGCTGCTCTTTCTACTGGATGTGCTGCATCACTGAGTCACAGCTGATGAAGTGAGTCTCTGTAACACTGATGTCTTCTTCTCTCAACAGTTGGAGGTGGTCTGAGTGTATGTGAATGTGAAGAGGACAGTGTGTGTGGACGGAGGCTGAGCTGTGTCCTGAGGATCCAGAGGCTGCAGCAGCAGCAGCTTTTGTGTAGACTCCAATCTACACAACCCCTAATCTGCATGTGTTTGTGAGATGAAGCCGGACCCCTGGAGAAAACATGGGGAGAACCTGCAGACTCCACACAGGAAGACCCTATCTGAACCGGATTCAAACCAGCAACCTTCTTGCTCTGATTGTGTTTATTCACATGAAGAATATGTTTATTAAAATGACACAACACAAGCAGAATATATAAACCCTCTGTAAAGAGTCACATACAGTGTGTTTAAGTTTGTCTTTATTTTTTTCCACCTTTGTCCTTCAGTATGTCTCCATGTGTGTAGAACCGCATTCTGTGTATATGTTTGTTTATTCACGTCACAAATTGATTTAGTTCAACACAACGTTAAACACATTTAAATCACCTAGTCTTTGACACTATAGATCAAAACTCTCGACTTAAAAATGGAACGTTTTCATTTCTGTATCAGGTGCAGAGCGGTGGTGGCTTTTCTACTTTTGACCCACAGGTGGCGCTGCAGTATAACAGCAGCACATCCCAGTCAAAGCCTTTATATTCAGTCTATGAGTCAAACACATGGATCATTTCCTCTGTGACAAACCAGATGTAACGAGAAGAAAAACATCTCAGAGAGAAAAGTTCTGTTTCTACTTGTCTCTGCTTTAATGCTCAATAAACATCCTTCCACCGACTTCACTGGAATCATGACTGTGCTTTTCTTTCCTCTTACAAACAAACTGGTGGAAACCTCTCGTCCTTGGTGCAGGTAAAAAAACTAAATCACCAGTTTGACATAATGGAAACAACCAGAAGAAAGTGAATGAGAAATTTACAGTATGAAGAAGAGTCGATGAAGAGCAGAGCATCTTTAAATCTCTGAGGAAACTGTTTAATGAATATTTTACCATATTTAATTGAAAACTGAGCAGAGGACGTTTTATACAAACGTAGATGAAGATTCTTGTTGTATGTTCTCGACCAGCACCTCAGGACAACCACAAGGGGGAGGCTGTAGCAGGCCTCTGGGAACAGGAGCATGCTGGGAAATAATTGATGATGGGAGGTTCACAGGAGAGACAAGTGACAGTGTCTGAGACATGATGTCCTGAAGACAGTGGACATTTTGGGCCTGTTGTGTTGAACAGTTTGTGTTACTTGTCTCAAAACGATGATTTCACTTCATGTTCAAGCCCGTCTCAGTTCTTTGTGTCTTCAGGATTAAGAAATGTTTGACAGAGTCAGTTCCTGACAGGCTCAAGTTCTCACTGTGTGGAGACTAGGTCATCATGTGACTTTGTGATGATCCTCAACACACGTGTGTCAGTGTAACATGTGACTGTGACACCATGTTCATGAACACTATGCTCTAACATCTGTCCAGCAGATGTTGAAGCTCTGAGGTCCACTTCCTCTGCAGCAGAGTGAGACCATCTCTGCATGGAGCTGTGCACCAGGCTGTTGTCACCATGACCAAACACAAAGTGTGAACACGTCGTCCAAAGGATCCGTTAGAATTCCATCAAACACATTTATGGGATTTACTTTAAACTTATAAGGAAAAGTTTGTGCTCGTAATGAAATTCTACATCTGATCAATATGTCTCAGTATAAACAGCCTGACAGCAGATCAATACATCTATTTTTTGATTATTATCAGTTGATTTCATTCATTCACCAAACAAAATTTAAATGCAAACACAAAACCTCTCTTCCTGAATGACATTGTGGACACAAACTTACAAAGCAGTGTAGTGACTTTCACTCTCACACAGACAAACGCACACAGATGCTGATTTCCTGAATTCCGTTGCTCCTTTGTCAGGCACAGATGAAATGATTATAAAACGTGTTTGATTCATTGTAATAAATAGACACATAACAATGTTAATAGCTTAGACACCTCAACATTTTGTCAGACACATGTATACTATTAGTAAATACTATAATACAACAGGTTTACAGTATAAATGTTTTCACTCACATTGTACGACATATTTAAAGACTTACTTTACTCAGCATCCCATAAACATTAAGTGCACAGTCTGTAATGAAACGATAAAACAAATTAGAGCAGAGAAAACATTGAGACATCTACAATTATATTATTTACATTGTTGACACAAACTTACACACTCAGAAGAAGAAGAGTTGAACAGGGAGATACATGGTATATATATGTATATACCATATATATATATAAATGAAGAGAGAGACGTAGATAGATAGATAGATAGATAGATAGATAGATAGATAGATAGATAGATAGATAGATAGATAGATAGATAGATAGATAGATAGATAGATAGATAGATAGATAGATAGATAGATAGATAGATAGATAGATAGATAGATAGATAGATAGGTAGAAAGATAGAAAGATAGACAGATAGATAGATAGATAGATAGATAGATAGATAGATAGATAGATAGATAGATAGATAGATAGATAGATAGATAGATAGATAGATAGATAGGTAGATAGATAGATAGATAGATAGATAGATAGATAGATAGATAGATAGATAGATAGGTAGATAGATAGATAGATAGGTAGATAGATAGAGGGGGGGGGGTTAACCCCCAAATTCATTATTAAATCCTCCTATAAGAAATACAAATCTAACTCTAGAAGACTGAGGCGACTATTTACTCATCAAACTTACCTGTTATTCCAAATATGATGGTTTATTTGCTGAGGAGTCTTGTAATAAAATACCTGATTATTGCGGACACCCCTAAAGTGGACCGTACCATTGAGGTAACCGTGACGTCATCTGTACATCTGTTCGGTTTGCAGTGGAGCGCGTGCAGGTAAAAACGTCACCACGGCTGGTTAGCGTGGTTAGTTAACTATTTAACTAAACTGTATATGATGACAGTCGCGTTCTGCACAACACTGTGTCTCGTGATGGACGCTAACTTAGCCTGATAACTTTTGTTTAACTTGAGTTTAAGTTAAAGTTTTGCTAACGTTAGCCTCACATTAGCTAAGTAGCTGTCCTCCATTTGACCTTTCTTTGTTAATATAAACAGAGGATGTATTAATTTACATCATCACAGAGAACCGTACTTCCTTTGAATTGTCTTTTGTTTGTTTGTTATCGATTCTCTCCTTGTTGACATGGTTTAAACTAAAGAGGAGAGAACTGGACGTCCACTTGCTGTTAAAAACAATAAACCTGTCACAATGTGGCAGAAGGTCGATGTGTCCAGGTCACTAAAGGTTTTCTCCACTGTGTTTAGTTTTGCTCTGAGTCCAATTATATTCTATTCTAGTGACCTGGTTCCAGATGGTATTTCCTGCCATTGGACCGCTTGGTGGAGGTTATAAATTGGGAGGCGGGGACTCCCACCTGTCAGTCTGACGTTGTTTTGCTATAATGTAAATATCAACATCGTTGTTAATTTTACAAGTTCAATGAGGCCATTAAAAACCATGTATGATTCAACAGCGAGGACATTTTTATTCAGTCTGACATAATTCCCTTTAATTGCCAAATAATCATTGTTAGTGATGTCACTTTCTTCAGCTTCTCCCGGCACCTGTTGCTCAGAAGGTTCACCTTGAAGTACTTCCTGAACTTTTTGTCTCTCACGTCGTAAATGATGGGGCTCAGGAAACACGGCAGGATGTACACGATGAGGTAGTTTGCAAATCTGATCTCCCGGATTCGACCAGGGAAGATGAGATGCAGAACAAGCGCCACACTGGGGGAGATGTAGGAGAGCAGGCATATGGACAGCTGGAGGCCGTGGAGCAGGATGGTGTTCCTTGCTCTCTGCGCCGACATCTTCTCTGTGGCCACGGCTCTCGCTGCAAACAGGATTCGGAAGTAGGTGAAGATCAGAGTCAGAAACACAAAGGAGAAATAGATGATGTCAAACGCTGTTCTTTTATGCACGAGTGTTGGATCAACACGACACCGACCCATGAAAGAAGCTCAGGGATTCAGTGGCCAGAGTCACAAACAGATTTGCGAGTAGCGCAGAGGTTTGCAAATGGCGATGTAGTGCTCGATGGCCATGCTAGCTAAGTTGATCGGGGTGTTACAGGTTTAGAAGACGTCCACCAGGATGAGGAGGCAGCAGAAAGAGACGTTGATCTTGTAGAAGATGTAGATTGCCATGATTCATCCGAAGAAATGTAGACCAAACAAGCAACGTATTCCAATTGTTTTCTTCTCTGGCCAGTGTCTCGGCTCACGGGTTATCTTCGCTCGCTGTCTGGCCGGTATGGAGCCAGAACAGTCTCAAAAGGAATAAATGCACACAGAAATGAATACATGCGCAAAAAAGATCCACAAATGTATTTGGGGATTTATATAAATATGTGACTCAAAACCCAAATACATTTTCAATGCACACACAAATATGTCCTCTCCTGGAACCTTCACCTTATCGTGGTGGAGAGGTTTGCGTGTCCCTATGAACCTGAGGGCTGTGTTGTCTGGAGCCTTGTGCTCCTGGTAGGGTCTCTCATGGCAGAGTGGTCTCAGGTGAGGGGCCAGACTAAGAATGGTTCAAAAAACCTCAATGAATAACGGAAAAAGAGGAGATGTGACCCGGCCCGGAGGAAGCCCGGGGCCCCCGTCTGGAGCTAGGCCCAGACGGAGAGCTCGATGGCGAGCGCCTGGTGGCCGGGTTTGCCACGGAGCCCGGTCGGGCATAGCCCGAACAAACTACGTGGCACCCCCCCTCTCTTCATCCCATGGGCCCACCACCTGTGGGAAGACCCGTTGGGGTCGGGTGCGCAGCCACATGGGTGGCAGCGAAGGTCAGGGGTCTCGACGGACCAGACCCGGGCGGCAGAAGCTGGCTCTGGGGACGTGGAACGTCACCTCGCTGTGGGGAAAGGAACTGGAGCTTGTGAGGGAGGTGGAGCGCTATCAGTTAGATCTGGTGGGGCTTACCTCCACGCACAGTCTCAGCTCTGGTACCGTACTCCTGGATAAGGGTTGGACTCTATTCTTCTCCGGAGTTGCCGAGGGCGTGACTCATAAATCCCCGGCTGAGCGCCGCGGTGTTGGAGTTTACCCCGGTAGACGAGAGGGTCGCCTCCCTGCGCCTAAGGGTTGTAGGGGGGAAAACTCAGACTGTTGTTTGTGCGTATGCACCAAACAGCAGCTCAGAGTACTCGGCCTTCTTGGAGACCCTGAATGGAGTCCTGTATGGGGCTCCAGTAGGGGACTCCGTAGTTCTGCTGGGTGACTTCAACGCCCACGTGGGCAACGATGGAGACACCTGGAGAGGCGTGGTGGGGAGGAACGGCCTCCCTGATCTAAACCCGAGCGGTCGTTTGTTATTGGACTTCTGTGCTAGTCATGGATTATCCATAACAAACACCATGTTCGAACATAAGGGTGCTCATAAGTGTACCTGGTACCAGAGTACCCTAGGCCGAAGATCAATGATCGATTTTGTGATTGTGTCATCTGATCTGAGGCCGCATGTTTTGGACACTCGGCTTGTTACATTCATATATAAACTGTTGGACCTGCATTTACAAGTGCTTTTAATTTTGTAAACCTTGCTGCATTTGTGTGTTAGACTTTTGAGACTCCCCTGACGTGACTGTGATTCACAAATGCGTTTTTTCTATGAGGGTATCGTCTGTAGCCAATCAGATGTCTCACTCCTTTACAGCCAATCACGTGAGTGAGCCTCCACACAACGTCATTAAATTTTTTTTCTATTTGTGTGTGCATCGGAAATATGTTTATGAATCTTATGTTTTACATGTGAATTTTTTTTACTTATATATGGAATGAAAAATATTTGTGTGTGCATTGAAAATGTATTTGTGTTTTGAGTCACATATATGTATATAAATCCCCAAATACATTTGTGGATCTTTTTTGCGCATTTATTCATTTCTGTGTGTATTTATTCCTTTTGAGACTGTTCTGGCTCCATAGGCCGGCAACCAGCCGTCCGGACCGCTCCGTGAATGAGGAGGAGGAGATGTTTCTTTACTTGGAATGCGGCCACTTTATTTCTCGGTTACACAGCAGGAGCAACACTCGCATCACCACTAGGTGGTCCGTCACTTCTCGTTATACACACACTTTTAGCGTATTTTCCCACAATACCCAGGTGCACTACGTCACACACTACAAACTTTCCTTAAAGGGGCCGGCCATACCTGCAACACAAGACAGCAGCTCTCGGTCTCATATAAAAATAGGAAGTAAGAGCAGAGACGCAGACTCAGCGACTTCATCCGATGCACCTTACTATTATCTGAGGGTTTTTTACACACTGTCTGATAAAGATTCCGACAGTAAAGGCAAGGGGTAGTGATGGAAAACATTTTCTTTAAAAAACATGTTAAGTCTTTCATTCTCACTTTCCACCTTAAAACTATGAAATTAACTGAACTTTGAACTAGTACATGAGAGGTGTGAACTTGCACAACGCTGGCCACAACAGAAACACAATCAGGTTCTTCACAAACGCTGTGGTGAAGGTGTCTCTGATGAAGGTGAACTGATTCAGCTGCAGAGGGCGCCAAGTAGCAGAGACAGAAAATACTTTTAGAAACACATTATCCTTAAAGTGCAGATCCTGATCCTTCTCTGTGTTTCTATCAGCTGACCTGCTTTCACAGTTTAATCTTGCAGCTTGTCAATATTTAGTTTTTCATGAGCAGCAACAGGCTGTGAGTCAGCAGCATCATCCTCTCCTTTACACACCCACACAGACACAGCTTAAGCATGTGGAGGTAATGATTCAAATTTAATTTAATCTTGTGTATCTTATGTGCATTCATATTAATAACTTGTCAGTTTACATCAGTTTTTACAAGTAGTCAATAGAGTTTACTCTTTCATTTCATATGTGGACTTGATGAAGAGAACACGATGGTGGCAAACTTAACTTTCCTTCATTTTTTATTTGCATTGGTCTTAACTCACTCAAGTTCAACATATGAAAACTGATTCGTTAAGTTCACCGTTCGCGAAAAATATGCACAACATGCACAACACTGTACAGGGAGCCACTGCAGAGGGGCTGAAGATCTATAAACCAAACACTGTGACTGGACTGTATTGATGTGACATTACGTGGCAGAGTTCTGCTTATGGAGTCACACATTCAGCTCTAACACGAAATATAAGAACCTTCAAATCACAGGAGGAAACATGGGTTTGAGCTCAGGCTATATTTGATGGAGTTGGGCAGTTTGGGAGTTTTCCACATTTTAACAAACTATTGACAGATCAATAAAACATGAACTGTGAACAAATTCATCTTCATGTGTATGAGCTGGACTTTGAAATGGAAATTTCAAGAGTGAACTGGTTGAACAGAGAGGAGGAGCATGAGAACAGGGAGGTGTCAGACTCCATTTTCACCTGGATGAGCAGAAAGAAGGAAAGTGAGCAGGTGAGTGTGAACTTTCTGAAAGTTTTACTGTCACACACTCACACCTGCTGTTAACATCCGTCTGCTGATCACACGACTCTAAGTTTGTCAGTTCACACCTGGTGACAGACGTAGTGTAATGTGATCAGATCCCAGAGACAGATGTGAACAGCAGGTCTGGAACAAAGAGCGTTCAAATGACTAATTAACAGAGTTAACTCACAGTTTCACTTTTTATCTTCATCACATCTGTTCATCCAGTGTTTAATAACAGAACGTGCTTTCATAATCAGACATTACAGTCACCTGATTGTTTGTGTGTGCGTGTGTGTGTGTGTGTGTGTGTGTGTGTGTGTGTGTGTGTGTGTGTGTGTGTGTGTGTGGGTCCTTGCTGGGTATTTTTGGGTGTGTTTCTTGAACTTGTTTGTCCTGATTCCTGTGAGCTCAGGAAAACAGGAATTTATTTTAATGTAACTAAAGCCTTCCTGAGGTTTCTGATGTTATCACTGTACTTCCTTGTATATAACTAGTCCTGTGTACTCAAACAAATACAAGTTCTGCAAACTATGAAGCCCTGCATCTATTTCACTATAAAACATTTATAAATAAATGAATTGATTCAGTTGACAGAAACGCTGGAGTGCTTTTATTTGGAAATGGGTAGGCTACAGGAAGTGTTGCAAACATTTTTGTTTTGTGACTTTTTCAACAGATAAACATTGAAACTGGTGTGAAATGATAATTTCACTGTGTTCCGCTGTAAAGTGAGTACAGGACGGGAAGGAAAAAGGTGAGACCTTGATTATCTAGAAGAGCAGCGTGGCCTGAACCACAACTGAGCCGCAGCCGGCCTGGTGTAACATGGACAAGGACATTTCAGAGCAAGTTGGACCCTCACACACAAAGTAAGAGACCTGCTGCAAACATGTGAACCTCCAAACTGAATCCTCAGAGAATGAACCAGTGAATGATGTGTTCTGAATAAAAACATGTTTGTGTTTGCAGAGGTCAGGACCACAGACTGAGAGCAGAGTCTCCAGGGTCCAGCTGTCTGTCTCTGAAGAGTGACTGGTCCATGGGACGTCCTCCATTTTTCAGTAATGAACCTGGACCCTCACACACAGAGTAAGAGACTGTTTCTACTGTGACCTGCTCTGAAGAGGATCACTCAAAGAGCTCAGACCTCCACCAAGAACCAAAACGCTCCTTATGAAACCACTTTGAAATTCACTAGAGACTCATTTTGATTTGGATCTGCACCAAATTCCACACACTGGTAAACATAAGTCCTCTGAACATGTCTGTGAAAGAGACCCCCCCCCCCCACCCCCCGATCTGGTTAACAGATCATAACCTTCCACCAAGTTTACTGGTAATCTGTAGTTATAATCGCACTAACGAACAAACCAACACACAAACATACAGAGTGAAAACAGAACCTCCTTGACAGATGTAATAACAACCTGTGACTGTGACATGTGAGTTACCAGGAAATGTATTCAAAGAGAGAGGAAGAGGAGTCATGTTTCTGAGGAGGAGCAGTCGTCCTGCTGTGCTTCGTGTCAGGACGTCCTGAAGGATCCAGTCTCCACCAGCTGTGGACACTGGTTCTGCAGACAGTGCATCACCTCATACTGGGACCAGTCTGGTTCTTCAGGAGACTCCTCCTGTCCCCAATGTGGAAAAAGATCCAGAACAGGAGCTGGAGGTCAGACAGCCGGTCAGAGCCACACTGTACATGTGTCTGCTGATGTCTTCACTTCTGACATCAGCACATGTTGTTTTATTTTGTTCCTTCATTCAGCATCAACATTTAACATCGTTATAACACCACAGAGTTAAAAATCTTTTTCTGGATCTGATGAAAACAATCAGCAGATTCTCAGATTCTCTGTCTCTGACTTTGTTTCTTGTCTTTCAGCAGATCGTGGTCTGCAGGAGGTTTCAGATGAACATAAGCTCAGTGTGAGGAGGAGATGTGAACATGTGACTGAAGGAACTGGTGAAACAGGAAGTAGAACCCTCCTCAACAGGATCTACACTGAGCTCTACATCACAGAGGGACAGAGTGAAGAGGTTAATACTCAACATGAGGTGAGGCAGCTTGAGACGGCTTCCAAGAGGAAGATCCTCCAGGACACTCCCATCAAGTGCCACGACATCTTTAAAGCCTCCACTGACCAGCAGAGCAGCATCAGAGTCGTCCTGACCAACGGAGTCGCTGGTGTTGGAAAAACCTTCTCGGTGCAGAAGTTCACTCTGGACTGGGCAGAGGGTTTAGAAAACCAGGATGTGGATCTGCTGACTGTGCTTTCGTTCAGGGAGCTGAACCTGGTGAAGGACCAGCAGCACAGTCTCCTCGAGCTGCTCCGTGTTTTCAATCCAACGTTACAGAAGCTCACAGCAGAGACGCTCTCTGTCTGTAAACCTTTGTTCATCTTTGACGGCCTGGATGAAAGCAGACTTTCTCTGGACTTCAACCACAGGGAGCTTGTGTCTGAGGTCACACAGAGGTCATCAGTCAACGTGCTGCTGACAAACCTCATCCGGGGGAATCTGCTTCCCTCGGCTCACGTCTGGATAACCTCCAGACCTGCGGCGGCCAATCAGATTCCTCCTACATGTGTTGACAGGGTCACAGAAGTACGAGGCTTCACTGACGCCCAGAAGGAGGAGTACTTCAGGAGGAGATTCAGTGATGAAGAGCTGTGCAGCAGAATCATCTCACACATCAAGACGTCCAGGAGCCTCCACATCATGTGTCAAATCCCAGTCTTCTGCTGGATCAGTGCTACAGTTCTGGAGCACATGTTGACCACAGACCAGAGAGGAGAGCTGCCCAAGACCCTGACTGACCTGTACTCACACTTCCTGCTGGTTCAAACAAAGAGGAAGAACAACAAGTACGGTGAGGGACATGAGACGACTCCACAGCAGCTGACTGAGGCTGACAGGGACGTTCTTCTGAAGCTTGGGAGGCTGGCACTTAAACATCTGGAGGAAGGAAACATCATGTTCTACCAAGAAGACCTGGAGCAGTGTGGTCTTAATGTCACAGAGGCCTCGGTGTACTCAGGAGTCTGTACTGAGATCTTCAGAAGAGAGTGTGTGATCTTCCAGAAATCAGTCTACTGCTTTGTTCATCTAAGCGTTCAGGAGTTTCTGGCTGCAGTCTACATGTTCCACTGTTACACCAAGAGGAACACAGAAGAACTCAACAACTTCTTGGGAACATATGGGGACACAGACAGAACCTTCTCCCTGGATGACCTCCTGAAGAGAACCATGAGGAAATCCTTCACCAGTACAAATGGTCATCTGGACCTGTTTGTTCGCTTCCTTCACGGCCTCAGTCTGGAGTCCAACCAGAGGGTCTTAGGAGGCCTGCTGGGTCGGACAGAGAACAATCCAGAGATCATCCAGAGAGTCATCAACAACCTGAAGCAGATGGAGAG
Organism: Platichthys flesus; assembly: GCF_949316205.1. NCBI lineage: Eukaryota > Metazoa > Chordata > Actinopteri > Pleuronectiformes > Pleuronectidae > Platichthys > Platichthys flesus. The sequence goes on from NC_084946.1 coordinate 26,396,006, forward strand.
TGATGACATTTCTCCTGACAGAAGCATCAACATCTTCCACTGTCTGACTGAGACGAAAGACCACTCAGTTCATCAGCAGATGCAACAGTTCCTGACATCAGAGAACAAATTGAAGGAGAAACTCTCTGAGATCCACTGCTCAGCTCTGGCCTACACGCTGCAGATGTCAGAGGAGGTTCTGGATGAGTTGGACCTGGAGAAGTTCAACACATCAGACCAGGGCCGACGGAGACTGATCCCAGCTGTGAGGAACTGCAGGAAGGCTCTGTGAGTACAGACATGATCAATAACAAGTTCAATCAGTGTAGATGACTCGTTCATTTAAATACACACAGTGTTAAATGATCCTCATTGTTTTGGGCACCATGGTGTTGCAGTGGTCAACACTGTTAGTGCAGCCTTTCTGTCATGAGGAGCTTCTCCTGGTGTCTGCAGGGTCTGTGTTCTCCAGCTTCCTCCACAAACACAAAGACGTGTGTGTTAGTGTGTGTGTTTAATAGAGTTATTATTATTATGTACATATGAATTCTCCTTGTTCTCATGTACATATGAGAATAACTAGATCAGATGTGGAAAGTGAAATCCACTGTGATCACTGTGCTGGAGTTTGAGGGTTCAGCTAATGAGAGTGAGGAGACGATTACTGAATCATTGTTTTGGATGAGAATCACTGACTGTTCCTTTAAACTGAAGAAGCAGAAAATATAATTTATTCTTCTTTCTGTTCAGACTAGAATTCCTACCCTGCGTTTGTATGCCACCACCAACCAGTGCAATGTCCGTTTCTCCAGGTTCCTGACATGATGACTTCACAACAATATGAGGTCACTGTAGCCTTTGACCTTTGACCACCTGAATCTAATGAGTTCCTCTGTTAGTCTTTATGAACGTTTGGACCAAATCTGAAAGGATTCTCTTGAGGTGTTTTTAACAAAAAGGGGATTTACCAGGGTGAGGGTCAAATGGTCACGTGTTCTATGAATGTCGTGTTTTCTGATTTAATTTTAACAGATTTGATATTTTCTTTAATTTCAGACTCAGTGGTTATGGACTCTCAGAGACTCACTGTGAAGTCGTGGCCTCAGCTCTGAAGTCAGACCCCTCACATCTGAGAGAACTGGATCTGAGTAACAACGAGCTGCAGGACTTAGGAGTTAAGCTGCTGTGTTCTGGACTGGAGAGTCCAAACTGTCGACTGGAGACTCTGAGGTCCTTAAATCCTTTTTCACTTTTATTCAGTCATTATTTATTTAAATTGTCACAGTTCTGCTCTGCTCACTGTCCCTCAGTCATCTGTCACTCACCATCTGTCACGTCCATCTCATCAACTCAATTCACCTGCACTCACCTGCTCCTCTGGACTGAGGCAGTGCCCTCGTCCTCCTCAGGTTTTCAAAATAAGACACATTCTTATTGAAACAAGTTGGACAGTTGATAAGTATAGAAACAAACAGGAATTGTCTGTCAGGAGCCATCCCTACTTTAAACAGTGTTTAATTACACAAACCTGCTCAGGTACCAAACACACAGAGAAGGAGATAAATTAAACCATGGTCCAACATGCCTGATCTGATATTTATCTTCAGGTCACAGACTGGACTGAGGTCAGCAGCATGTTGAGAGTCTGTGTTCACATGATGACGACCCACAACAACAGCAGGGCACATTCTAATATTCATATTTCTTTATCCAGGTTGGAGGATTGCAGACTGTCAGAGATCAGCTGTTCTTCTCTGGCTTCAGCTCTGAGGTCAAACCCCTCTCATCTGAGAGAACTGAATCTGAGTAGTAACAATCTGCAGGACTCAGGAGTGAAGGAGCTGTGTGGTTTTCTACAGAGTCCAACCTGTCGACTGGAGACTCTGAGGTCAGACATCATGTTTTTATGTTAAAGGTTCTGTGTGTAGAATGTAGGGACATCTAGTGGTGAAGTGTCATGTTGCGGATGAATACCCTACACCCGCCCCAACATGAACAACATGAAACCCTTCCTCTGGATCAGGACTTACACAGTGTTGTCCACGCCTTTTTCCTTTTCACCACAGGCTCCCTGCACCACTTTCAACTGGTCAAACTGCTGCTCAGATCATTCAATAAAACTCAATAAAACACGATCATAGAACTGCTCGCCCATTGCACACATCAACTGTGGAACATGTTCAGACAAGTGGGTCAGACATTTTCTTGAGCTAAAGCTATAGCAGGAACATGTGGGAACATTCAGACGAGGGGCAGAGCCAAAATCAATATCTCCATGATAACCCTGGTTACGTTAAGTTATGTTAAGTTACAGGTGCACTGTGAAGGAGTTAGTGATGTCTTCAGGTGTCGTACATGTGAACGTAGACCACTTGTTCACGTGTACGACTCCTGAACATGTCCAGCAATATATTTAGAGACATCTAGTGGTGAAGTCACATATTACAAACAACTGAGCCCCCCGAGGACACAAGGACTTTCAAGCTGTTTTCAGTCATGAACTCTGTAAAAGAGTGTCTGGACATTTTCAGGAGTTTGACTTTCACATATGAACAACGGGTGGAGCAGCAGGAGGCCGGACATGACATATAAATCCTGCTGTGGAAAGATCAGTGTTGTTGTTTACAGCTAATCCACACCGGCGTCGGCCCTCATCAACAAAAGCTCTGAAATCTCCTTGTGTTTCCAAGTTGACGTTGTTGTCTTCTACGTGTACGGTTTCTATTCTTCATCCTGAGATATTTGTGTTCTTTTGCAGTTTGAAGTCTGTCATGTGTTTGTGTCCTCAACACGTTCACTCGCTCTCTGTGAATCCTCTGGACATTCACCTGCTCTATTATAATATGGACTCACTCTGAAACTTTATTAGGAGGCTGCAGGAAAAGTTCCAGAAAATTTCCAGAACAACTTGACTCAGACTTCAGGTCTGAAAACAGAGACAGTGATGTTTAGTCAAAGTCCTTTATTTTCACATTTGGACCCAGTTTAATTTACAGTTAAGTTGTATTATTTATCCAGGTTGTGGGACTGCAGTTTGTCAGAGATCAGCTGTTCTTCTCTGGCTTCAGCTCTGAGGTCAAACCCCTCTCATCTGAGAGAACTGGATCTGAGTAGAAATGTCCTGCAGGACTCAGGAGTGAAGGAGCTGTGTGGTTTTCTACACAGTCCAACCTGTCGACTGGAGACTCTGAGGTCAGTTCACTGACTGAATTTTGTAGATCTCATATCTATAATACAGCATTTACACACAATTGATCTCTTTTTATTCTAATTTAACATAATTCCTCCTCATACATAACTTGAATCCATTCATGAATTAATTTGTGACATTTTAAATATTCAGTTACTTGTTAAAACACTGAGTTTAGGTCTGGATTTCTTAAACTGATCTGCTGGACAGAGAACAGGTCCAAACAATCTATTTTTACTGAATCAGGACTCGTTTTTAGTCCAGAATGTCTGATTTCATATTTATCTTCCATGTTATGAGTCTGTGCTGACATGAATATGTGTCTGTTATTTTCACACATGAACTCAGTTTAATCTTCAGTTAAGTTTTTTTCTTTATCCAGGTTGAAGAAGTGCAGTCTTTCAGAGATCAGCTGTTCTTCTCTGGCTTCAGCTCTGAGGTCAAACCCCTCTCATCTGAGAGAACTGGATTTGAATGACAACAACCTGCAGGACTCAGCAGTGAAGGAGCTGTGTGGTTTTGTACAGAGTCAAACCTGTCGACTAGAGACTCTGGGGTCAGACATCATGCTTTAATGTTAAAGGTTCAGTGTGTAGAATGTAGTGAAATCTAGTGGTGAGGTGTCATGTTGCAGCTGAATATCCCTGCCCCCCTTCCCCCAAAGATGAAAGAAAACCTGTAGTGGTTTCAGTTGTCATAGAAACTCAAAAGGTTTAGTTTGTCCAGTCTTGGCTACTGTTAAAAAACTTGGATGCCTCCGTAGAGAGGACCCGCTCCTGATGTAAATATAAAGTGTATAAATATAAATTATGTCAATATAAATGGCTCATTCTAAAGTAAAGACAACAACAACTGGTACAATTCAGATGAAACTAGTGAAAACCAGTCTAGAATTCTTTTCTATTCAGTTTCTAACAATGGATCCTTTCACCTGAATCTTCCACACTGGAGCTTTAAGGTCAAAGTGCAGAACATGTGTTCCTAAAAGTGAACACTGATAATGAGCTGAGAGATGTTTGTAGAATGAGCGCTGAGGACCGAGTCAGGCGCAATGTGACTGAAGTTTTCATGACAGAGAAACAAGCCAATGCTGGACAATGTGTTAATGTAATGTTTCTGTGGAAGCTAACCAGGACTTGTCCCGGTAGTCCTGTGGACTGACCACATGACAGCGTGCTGCGTTGGTGTTCTGGGACTGGGATCAGGGTCCAGAGTCAAAGCTGATTATATTTGATTCCTTTTATTTTTACGACTACGTTCTACAGCCCTGTTTCTTCTACTTTTAGTTCATTTCCAACATAAAACCCTTCCTCTGGTTTTAGGACTTACACAGGGTCGTCCATGCCTTTATCTTTTCACCACTAGATCTCTGTCCCGCCCTGTACACACATGTTCCTCAGGCTCCCTGCACCACTTTCAAATGGTTAAACTGCTGCTCAGATCATTGCCACTTCAAGAAAACATTATCATAGAACTGCTCGCATTCTTCACACATCACCTGAGGAACATGTTCTGACAAGTGGGTCGGACATCTTCTGGAGCAGAAGCAGCAGCAGGCCAGTGTCCGGCACCGACTCGTTCACAGCAACAGGAACATGTGGGAACATTCAGACGAGGGGCGGAGCCAAAAAACATATCTCCATGATAACCATGGTTACGTAAAGTTATGTTAAGTTACAGGTTTTCTCTGAAGGAGTTAGTGACGTCTCCAGGTGTCGTACATGTGAACGTAATCCACGTGTCGTACATATGTTTACGACTCCTGAACATGTCCAGGAAGATATTTACCGACATCTAGTGGTGAAGTTACACATTACAAACAACTGAGCCCCCCGAGGACACAAGGCGATCTTTTTTTTACTTCAGGCTCGATTCTTTCTTTCGTCTTCACTCTCACAAATTGTGTTATCCACAGCAGCAGCGGCAGAGTGACAGTGTATTTTCTTTATTTGTGACATCACTGCTGTCCCATAAAGTCGCTCTTCACCTCCACCTCAATAACAAACACCTCGATGTCAGTGTCAGAAAGTTTCGCTTCCTCTTCTGATCGCTTGATGCCGTGACTCCGTCAGGACTCACTGTGAAACCCATTGGTCAGCAGCATAATTTTATATTCTTGCCTTGCTTTGTATTGACCATTTATGGTTGAAAGTGGGCGTGTGGAGGGCGGATTTAGAGGCAGATCCACGTACAAACGTTTCCAGGTGGACTGTGATTCATAAAGCGAACATTGCGTTCAGGTGTGCATGTGCACGGTTTTATAAGTCTGGATTTTCTTTTGCGTACGCCATTACCGGCTTTTGTGCATATGTCCACTTTTAGTATGTTTTATAAAAGAATAAATGAGACCCCTGGAATCTCCTCGTGTTTCCAAGTTGACGTCTTCGTCTTAAACGTGTACAGCAAAAACTTTATTAGGAGGCTGCAGGAAAGGTCACAGAAAATGTCCTAAACAATTTGACTCAGACTTCAGGTCTGAAAACAGAGACAGTGATGTTTAGTCAAAGTCCTTTATTTTCACACATGAACTCAGTTTAATTAACAGTTAAGTTTTATCTTTATCCAGGTTGGAGGACTGCAGTCTGTCAGAGATCAGCTGTTCTTCTCTGGCTTCAGCTCTGAGGTCAAACCCCTCTCATCTGAGAAAACTGAATCTGAGTAGTAACAACCTGCAGGACTCAGGAGTGAAGGAGCTGTGTGGTTTTCTACAGAGTCCAACCTGTCGACTGGAGACTCTGAGGTCAGTTCACTGACTGACTTTTGTAGATCTCATATTTATCAAACAGCATTTATACACAATGATCTCATTTTATTCTAATTTAACATAATTCCTCTTCATACATGACTTGAATCCATTAATTAATTAATTTGTGACATTTTAAATTTTCAGCTACTTGTTAGAACACTGAGTTTAGTTCTTGATTTCCTAAACTGATCTGCAGGAGAGAAACTGGGTCCAAATAATCTATTTTTACTAAATCAGGACTCGTTTTTAGTCCAACATGCCTGATTTCATATTTGTCTTCCATGTTATGAGTATGTGCTCACATGCAAATATGTCTCTTTTTTTCACACATGAACTCAGTTCAATTTACAGTTAAGTTTTATTCTTTATCCAGGTTTGAGGGCTGCAGTCTGTCAGAGATCAGCTGTTCTTCTCTGGCTTCAGCTCTGATGTCAAACCCCTCTCATCTGAGAGAACTGGATCTGAGTAGAAATGTCCTGCAGGACTCAGGAGTGAAGGAGCTGTGTGGTTTTCTACAGAGTCCAACCTGTCGACTGGGGACTCTTTGGTCAGTTCACTGACTGACTTTTGTAGATCTCATATCTATCAAATAGCAACAATTTATCTCATTTTATTCTAATTTAACATAATTTCTCTTCATACATAACTTGAATCCATTCATGAATTAATATGTGACATTTTCAATATTCACCTACTTGTTAAAACAATGAGTTTAGTTTTAAATATTCTAAAATGATCTGCAGGACAGAGACCGGGTCAAAAATAATCTATTTTTCTGAATCAGGACTCGATTTTAGTCCAACATGTCTGATTTCATATTTATCTTCCATGTTTTGAGTCTGTACTGATATGAATATGTGTCTGTTATTTTCCCACATGAACTCAGTTTAATTTATAATTAAGTGGTATTCTCTATCTAGGTTGATTGGCTGCAGTCTGTCAGAGATCAGCTGTTCTTCTCTGGCTTCAGCTCTGAGGTCAAACCCCTCTCATCTGACAGAACTGGATCTGAGTAGCAACAACCTGCAGGAATCAGCAGTGAAGGAGCTTCTTGATCTAAAGCAGAGTTCAACCTGTCGACTGGAGACTGTGAGGTCAGTAGATGGTTGGAGTCAGTCCACGCTGCTTTCATCAGTAATTTACTAAACACAGTCAGTATCACTGATCCAGGGTCTGTGCTACCAAGCAGGATTTGTGGTTATCAGGTTAACTTCAGGTTTAGTTTTTTCTGTCCTATGAAGCTCGTCCACTTCTTAACGAGGTAAATCACCATGGTAACTTCTGATGAACGGCTAACCTGCTCCAGGTTAAGTTGGAGATCAATCAGTATAAAAGCTCCGCCCACTGACCACAGTGACTCTACACTGTTGTGTGGTGCACACTCTCCTTAAAGGGAAGGATAAGGGAAGTTTAAATCAACGTCTGGTTGGTTCAGTTGATCTCTAACTCACCCAGAACATCTTAATCTCTCCAGACTCATCCTGTCACCAAAACACCAGATGCACTCAGTCAGCTTCCTGAAGACAGGTCCATGTGTTTTTATTGAGTAGTGATGTCAGAGGTTTCCACCACAGTGTGTGTCCTCAGAGACAGTGTGTGTCCTTAGAGACAGTGATACAATGTGTGTCCTCAGAGACAGAGATACAGCGTGTGTCCTCAGAGTCAGTATGTGTCCTTAGAGTCAGTGATACAGTATGTGTCCTCAGAGACAGAGATACAGCGTGTGTCCTCAGAGTCAGTATGTGTCCTTAGAGTCAGTGATACAGTATGTGTCCTCAGAGACAGAGATACAGTGTGTGTCCTCAGAGTCAGTGTGAGTCCTTAGAGACAGTGAGACCGTTTTTGTCCTCAAACACAGAGTGTCCTTATATACAGTTTGTGTCCTCAGAATCAGTGTGTTCATTCCAACATGTGAACATGAAGCAGAGAGGAAGCTGCTCCACCTATGAACAGGACTGAAGTCCCTGCTGCTCTTTCTACTGGATGAGCTGCATCACTGACTCACAACTGATGAAGTGAGTCTCTGTGACACTGATTCTTCTTCTCTCAACAGATGGGGGAGGTGGTCTTTGTGAAGGTGAGTGTGAAGAGGCCAGTTTGTGTGGGTGTGGACGGAGGCTGAGCTGTGTCCTGATGACCCAGAGGCTGAAGCAGCAGCAGCTTGTGTGTAGTCTCCAATCTACACAACCCCTAATCTGCATGTGTTTGTGAGATGATGCCGGACCCCTAGAGAACACACGGGGAGAACATGCAGACTCCACACAGGAAGACCCCATCTGAACCGGATACAATCCAGCAACCTTCTTGCCCGATTGTGTTTATTCACATGAAGAATGTGTTTATTGAAATGACACAACACAAGCAGAATATATAAACACTCTATAAAGAGTCACATACAGTGTGTTTAAGTTTGTCTTTATTATTTTCCACTTTTGTCCCACAGTATATCTCCATGTGTGTATAACCACATTCTGTGTTTGTTTGTTTATGATCTTAGTAGATTAAAGTTCCTGGATTCACGTCACAAATTGATTTAGTTCAACGCAAAGTTAAACACATTTAAATCACTTTGAGCTCAAAATCAGAGTTTTGTCTTTGACACAAAAGATCAAAAGTCTGGACTTAAAAATGGAACGTTTTCATCTCTGCATCAGGTGCAGAGCAATGGTTGCTTTACTACTTTTTACACCACAGGTGGAGCTGTAGTATAAGAGCAGAACATCCCAGTCAAAGCCTTTATATTCAGTCAATGAGTCAAACACAAGGATAATTTCTTCTTTGACAAACATCTCAGAGAGAAAAGTTCTGTTTCTACTTGTCTCTGCTTTAATGCTCAATAAACATCCTTCCACCGACTTCACTGGAATCATGACTCTGCTTTTCTTTCCTCTTACAAACAAACTGGTGGAAACATCTCGTCCTTGGTGCAGGTAAAAAAACAAAAGAACAAAGAGCCAACAAAGGACTAATGCACAGAGTAAACTCAAAGTTTCACATTTTATCTTCATCACATCTGTTCATCAAGTGTTTAATAACAGAACGTGCCTTCAGAATCATACATTACAGCAGTGGTCACCAACCAGTCGACAGTCTTCACTGTGGATCCCAGTAAAGCTCTGGACTCACTGGCTGAGGTGTGAAACATCGACCTGCAGAGCCAGGTACACACACAAACATACGTATATATGTACAAATAGCTTTTAATTCTATGCTGGTTTCGTGTGTATATTAAAGGGAATATACATTTGAAGAGCTTGTGTTTGACCTTCATTTGGGCACAAACCCATAGAACTGAGTGGAGATACAGAGTGCTGCTTCAAGCTGCTGAGTGATGTGCTCTCAGTGTTACTGTCTATAAAGCTCTGTAATTCATTTCCAGCCTTTATGACGTTAACACGAGCACTAGATGTTGAGTTTCCTTCTCTTAGTGGCAGGGGGTTGAAGGAGACATGAACTTTTACAATCTGTATTAATTCACTTTAATGTAGTTGATTGGTTTGAGTGGAGATTAGGAAATGCTCAAATTGAAAAAATACTTTTTTATTCAACGTTTGTTTATGGCTATGCAAGTTTATGGGTGGATTTCCAAATTACATAAACCAATATTACATGAACGGGAACTTTATTAATGTACTTGTACAATAGTATACCTCCTGCATACTCTGAGGTGTACTGTAAATGCTCCTCTACTCCATCCTGGTACCCTTCTTCTTTTAATCTTCTCTCCACCCTGTCCTCAAAGTGTTCTGTTTCACTATGAAAACAATACAGATAAAATCAATGAGTGGGATAATACTGTGTCCGTGGTTTTCCTCTCAGACTGAAGATGAGTGGTTATGAGGAGGAAGAGGAGGACAGAGCAGAGTCTCCAGTGTTCAGCTGTGTGTCTCTGAAGAGTGACTGGTCCATGGGAGAACCTCCAGACTTCAGTAATGAACCTGGACCCTCACACACAAAGTAAGATACCTGCTACAAACGTGTGAACCTCCAAACTGAATCCTCAGAGATTGAACCAGTGAATGATGTGTTCTGAATAAAAACATGTTTGTGTTTGCAGAGGTCAGGACCACAGACTGAGAGCAGAGTCTCCAGGGTCCAGCTGTCTGTCTCTGAAGAGTGACCAGTCCAAAGAACCTCCTCCTTTCTTCAGTAAAGAACCTGGACCCTCACACACAGAGTAAGAGACTGTTTCTACTGTGACCTGCTCTGAAGAGGATCTAGTTTCCTCTAGTGTGGCCCCTGCATTAGGAGACAGCTTCATTGAAGTTGGTGACTAATCTCTCAGAATCACTCAGGGAGCTCAGACCTCCACCAAGAACCAACACGCTCCTTATGAAACCACTTTGAAATTCTCTAGATACTCATTTTGATTTGGATCTGCACCACATTCCACGCACTGGTAAACATCAGTCCTCTGAAAATGGATGTGAAAGAGACCCCCCCCCCGATCTGGTTCACAGACACTAACCTTCCACAAAGTTTACTGGTTATCTGTCGTTTTTTATAATCCCACTAACGAACCAACCAACACGGAAACATACTGGGTGAAAACAAAACCTCCTTGACAGAAGTAATGACAACCTGTGACTGTGACATGTGAGTGACCAGGAAATGTCTTCACAGAGAGAGAAAGAGTAGTGATGCTTCTGAGGGGGGGCAGTCGTCCTGCTGTGCTTCGTGTCAGGACGTCCTGAAGGATCCAGTCTCCACCAGCTGTGGACACTGGTTCTGCAGACAGTGCATCACCTCATACTGGGACCAGACTGGTTCTTCTGGAGACTCCTCCTGTCCCCAGTGTGGACAAACATCCAGTAGAGGAGCTGGAGGTCAGACAGCCGGTCAGAGATGATGCTGATGTTTTCACTTCTGACATCAGAACATCTTGTTTAATTTTGTTCCTTCATACAGCATCAACATTTAACATCATTAGAAAAGCACAAAGTTAAATAGCTTTTATTTTCTGTAGTTTTTCTGTATCTGATGAAAACAATCAGCAGATTCTCAGATTCTCTGTCTCTGACTTTGTTTCTTGTCTTTCAGCAGATCGTGGTCTGCAGGAGGTTTCAGATGAACATAAGCTCAGTCTGAGGAGGAGATGTGAACATGTGACTGAAGGAAGTGATGAAACAGGAAGTAGAACCCTCCTCAACAGGATCTACACTGAGCTCCACATCACAGTGGGACAGAGTGAAGAGGTTAATACTCAACATGAGGTGAGGCAGCTTGAGACGGCTTCCAAGTTGAAGATCCTCCAGGACACTCCCATCAAGTGCCACGACATCTTTAAAGCCTCCACTGACCAGCAGAGCAGCATCAGAGTCGTCCTGACCAACGGAGTCGCTGGCGTTGGAAAAACCTTCTCGGTGCAGAAGTTCACTCTGGACTGGGCAGAGGGTTTAGAAAACCAGGATGTGGATCTGCTGACTGTGCTTTCGTTCAGGGAGCTGAACCTGGTGAAGGACCAGCAGCACAGTCTCCTCACGCTGCTCTGTGTTTTCCATCCAGCGTTACAGAAGCTCACGGCAGAGACGCTCGCTGTCTGTAAACCTTTGTTCATCTTTGACGGCCTGGATGAAAGCAGACTTTCTCTGGACTTCAACCACAGGGAGCTTGTGTCTGATGTCACACAGAGGTCATCAGTCAACGTGCTGCTGACAAACCTCATCCAGGGGAATCTGCTTCCCTCGGCTCTCGTCTGGATAACCTCCAGACCTGCGGCGGCCAATCAGATCCCTCCTGCACGTGTTGACAGGGTCACAGAAGTACGAGGCTTCACTGATGCCCAGAAGGAGGAGTACTTCAGGAGGAGATTCAGTGATGAAGAGCTGTGCAGCAGAATCATCTCACACATCAAGACGTCCAGGAGCCTCCACATCATGTGTCAAATCCCAGTCTTCTGCTGGATCAGTGCTACAGTTCTGGAGCACATGTTGACCACAGACCAGCGAGGAGAGCTGCCCAAGACCCTGACTGACCTGTACTCACACTTCCTGCTGGTTCAGACAAAGAGGAAGAAAGTATGGTGAGAAATGGTTCTCATTGTTTTGGGCACCATGTGGGTGGGTGGGTGTGCCCCTCTACCACTGTAGAGGGGCTCTTCAGCCCCTCTACAGTGGCTGTACTGTACAGTGTCGTGCATATGTTTCGCGATCGCTGAACTTAACGAATCAGTTTTCATATTATTAACGTGAACGTAACGATGAACGTGATTAAACGTCACGTTCATTTTTTAAATCATCATCGTATCAGGCCCTCATGAAATACCAGGAGCGGGCGAGGGTGTGTGTGTGTGTGTGCGCGTGTGTGGCCAGCGCACCGGGGCTCCGACCCCGCCCACTCGCTCGGAGAGAGCCACAGTGAGCTCTGAAGATGGTCCGATCTAGAGACATGCCGTCTTCTCCTGTTAAACTGAATAAGAAGCGCTAACAAGCAAGCCCCTGTTTGTGAGGAAATGTATTGTCCATAGTGAGCAGGGGTTTGAAACCTTTACTATCAGAAGAGACATTTTGCCCCCTCTTCTGAGCGAGTGGGCGGGGTCGGTGCCCCGAGACCCGAGACCGGTCAGCCCGCTACACCAACACACACAACACACAAACACCCGCTCCTGGTATTTCATGAGGGCCTGATACGATGATGATTGAACAAAAGTAACGTGACGTTTAATCACGTTCATCGTTACGTTCACGTTAATAATATGAAAACTGATTCGTTAAGTTCAGCGATCGCGAAACATATGCACAACACTGTACAGTACAGCCACTGTAGAGGGGCTGAAGAGCCGCGTTCGGCTCCAGAGCCGCGGGATGACAACCCCTGTGCGGAACCGAAATTGTATGGTGTATTGGACGTTTTAGTGTCTCCTGTGTCCATCCCTTTTAGCTGTCCTCTGGAAACACTTCCGTTGTGTTGTCGCCTCTATTTGCTGCGCGTTCGTATATTTGCTGCGCGTTCGTCTATTTGCAGGGCGTGTGTCTATTTGCAGCGCGTGTGACTATTTGCTGCGCGTTTCTGTAATGTGTTGTGTTGTGTTGTGTTGTGAAATTGATGGAGATGTTTTCTTACTTTGCTTGTGTTTTGTCAACTTGCATGTGTTTTGTCAACTTGCATGTGTTTTCTTAAGTTGCTGTTCGTTGAGCTCTCAGGGCCACCGTACAAACCCCTCTCATCTGAGAGAATTGGATCTGAGTCAAAACAAGCTGCAGGACTCAGGAGTGAAGGAGCTGTGTGGTTTTCTACAGAGTCCAACCTGTCGACTGGAGACTCTGAGGTAGATCTCATATCTATAAAACAGCATTTATACCCAATTTATCTAATTTAATTCTGATACAACATAATTCCTCATCATACATAATTATAATTATATAACAGATTAATTATAATTAATTAATCAGATTAAACAGATTAATTATAATTAATTAATCTGTGACATTTTAAATATTCAGCTATTAAAACACATCTGATTTTAGTTCTGGATTTCCAAAACTGATCTGCAGGACAGAAATTTTTACTGAATCAGGACTCGATTTTAGTCCAACATGTCTGATTTCATATTTATCTTTCAAATCTGTAATGACATGAATTTTTTTGTTATTGTCGAACATGAACTCAGTTTAATTTACAGTTAAGTTTTATCCTTTATCCAGGTTGTGGAGCTGCAGTCTGTCAGAGATCAGCTGTTCTTCTCTGGCTTCAGCTCTGAGGTCAAACCCCTCTCATCTGAGAGAACTGAGTCTGAGAGGACACGACCTGCAGGACTCAGCAGTGAAGGAGCTGCTTGATCTGGAGCAGAGTCCAAACTGTTGACTGGAGACTCTGAGGTCAGTAGATGGTTCGAGTCAGTCCACGCTGCTTTCATCAGTATTTTACTAAACACAGTCAGTATCACAGATCCAGGGTCTGTGCTTCCAAGCAGGATTTGTGGTTCTCAGGTTAACTTCAGGTTTAGTTTTTTCAGTCCTACGAAGCTGTTCCACTTCTTAACACGGTAAATCACCATGGTAACTTCTGATGATCGGCTAACCTGCTCCAGGTTAAGTTGGAGATCAACCCGTATAAATGCTCTGCCCACCGACCACAGTGAGTTGATCTCTAACTCACCAAGTTTATCTCTATCTCTTTGTGTGTGTCCTCAGAGTCAATTTGTGTTCTCAGAGACAGAGTGTGTCAAACTAAGCTCATTATCGAGGCCACATCCTGGGATTCAAATGTTTCTCATCAAGAATCTTCTTCTCTTCCACTCGTCTTGTTAGTTAACAACAGATTCAGTTCTTGTATCCTTGAGTTATTTATCTCTTTCACATACGTTATTGTATCGTGGTTACGGAATATATTTTATTCGGACTGCCACCAGGGGGCGCTGTAAGTTACACATTGACACAATCCCAGATGTTTTACCAACTGTTCTTCCTGCTTTTAGCAGCTGTGACTGAGTTTCTTTTATTCTGGATCATTGTGAAATTTGAGGCTCTGCTGTCAGTCAAACTGTCCATGTCTGTGATTGGTCATACACAGTAAACCCCGCCCCTTTTATGTGCACGCTCAGATCTTGTTGAGGAAAACCTGAGTTAATTTACGAGTTGATAACCAGCGTCATGTGACCACTTAGCCTGTCAGGTTCAGTTGAGCTGATCTCATTAAGATCTCCTGGACATGTTGAAGTGTCTTTGTAGTTCAGGCCTCAGAGTTTCCTCAGTGAAGCTGTGAGAGGACAATGAGGACAGACGTCAGGATTGGACAGAAACACAGAGAGAGAAAAATCAGCCAATCAGACGAGCCGGAAGCTGCTTTTGATCATTTGATTGAGTTGATGTGAAGACGACAGTTGTTTCATGTGAACAGGAACTGAAGATGGACCACAGCTGACAGCCTCACACGATGAACAGAGACGGTGTCGTCTTCATCTGATCTGAGACAGTTTGTTCTCTCACTTCATCAGTGAAGAACTGATTGTTGAGGAGTTGTTGACCATCCTCACACAATGAATCAGTTCATCATGAAGAGAACAGCCCGACTCATTCCACAGATACTCCCTTCTCTCTAAGTAGGACCCAAGGTCAGGTTAGAGATAAAGGGCCAACTAGCAGCACATTGTAGGATCTACATGGACTTTCATATCTAATTCAGACGCCCAGACAGAGAAGCACCAACTCCATGACCCGTATAACATCAGTGGCTAGACGTAAAGGTTAGGTATGCATGTTTTAGTGGATGTGCTGTTGGGATGGGTGATGCAAGATGAGGGAGATATACTGGGATGCTGTGGGACACATCTTCAGACCTATGGGTGACCATTGATCATGATACTCTGTTAGCGTTGGTATATTGTTTCACCTTCTGGTCTCCTTGATGCATGAAGTCTACATTAAATTCTCCTGTATGAGACATCAGCTGCTGCCTGAGTTCACCTTTCACCAGCTTCCAGAAAACTTCCATCACACTGATCAGGTGGATCTTTGTCACAGCTCTGAGATCAGTGTGAATGAAGCCTGCACATCAGCAGTAAATCCACCTCTCAGGTGTCCACTCTGCACCAGATTCAAACCAGCAACCTTCTTCCCCGATTGTTTTTATTCACAATCGGGGCAAGAACACCATGCAGAATATATAAACACTCTATAAAGAGTCACATTAAGTTGATTTAAATGTGCCTTTATTATTTTCCACCTTTGTCCCTCAGTCTGTCTCCATGTGTGTATAACCACATTCTGTGTATATGTTTGTTTATGAGTTTCAAGTTCCTGGATTCACGTCACAAATTGATTTAGTTCAACACAAAGTTAAACACAATGAAATCACTTCAAGTTTTATATCAGAGTTTGTCTCTGACACAAAAGATCAGGTTTAGTTGAGGCCAGGTTTAAGTTTAGGTTATTTTAACCATTACATCAAACATTTCATCAGGCTGAATCAACACTGATTCATTAAAAACATTAAAATAATTATCGACCAGAATCCACAGATTAAAATGTACGTATTTACACATTTCATATCTCAAGATGGACATTGTTTTTAAAGTGTTTGTGAATCCAAAACACACGACATAATTAAATGTGCCGAAACAGACGAAATATGAACAGAAGAAATATTGCAAATCAAACAGTGAGTTCAGTAAAATCTCAACAACACTTTGCTTGTGGAACAATATTTACTCATGATTTCATTGAAATTTGATTCACCTTTAACCATGGACTATTATAACAAGACTGCTTGATGTACAATATGTCTCCTCAGATACTCGACCATCACTGACAATAATCCATCAATTCATTGACCTTCCTTTATGCTACAAACTGTTTATTCTAATCAATGCTGTAAATTCTCTTATCTTTCTCATGTTCTCTGTTACACGTGGCTTCTAATGCACGTCTGTCCGTCCAGGGAGAGGGACACTCACATGTGTCTCTGAGGTTTCTACCTTCTTTTCACCCTGTTAAAAGTTGTTTTAGTATTTTTCCTGACTCTTGTTGAGGGTTAAGAACAGAGGATGTCACACCTTGTTTAACTCTATGAGACAAATTGTGATTTGTGAATGTGCTATACAAATAAAGTTTGATTGATTGATCTCTCTCACACGATGTCTGAGTCCAGTCAGTAACATGTATTGATGAGATATTAATGTGATGAGGAGGGAGAAGAGGAAGAGAAGCTCCCTGTGTCATGTGTCCCCCGACATTCTGGACCTACAGCAGCAGAACTAAGAGCAGGTCCAAGACGAATTTTTTGAGAAGCGGTTTTGATTCCAGCTGGTTTAAAGGACTGTGGTACATATCCTGATGATAATGACAGATTGATCATGTTCAGTAATGTATTATCAATTAGGGGCAGAATTTCTTTATGTACTTTTGTAGGAATGTGGTCTAAGATACAAGTTGTGGGTTTAGAAGATGATTATTTTGGTCAGATGATCAGAGAGAAGCTGTCTAAATAATTGGTAAGATTCTCAGCTGTCTGAGATTTCTATTCTTGATGGTGTATTAGTGCCGAGTGGGGGCAGATGGTTGATTTTATTTATAATAGTTAGAATGTTATCATTAAATAAAATCATAAAGATATTGCTATTCAGGGATGGAGGGATACTGGGTTGGGTGGAGGTGTGACTCTCTGTCAGCTACTGTTAGGAATTAAAATTCTGGCTGGTATTTGCAACTAAAGGGGGGGGGGGGGGGACATGAGCAGTGTGAGCCAGATATAAGGCCTTTATACAAATTATTTATAAATAACCCTTGCTTCTTATTGTTAATAATGAATTTTATAATTGTTCTGAATTCTAACTTTTGGTATTAAACCATTATTCCCTTAAGACTCATTCACATCACATATGCAGCTGTCTGATAAAGTTCTGGAGGTCGGACAGAGTGACTTTGTTGACATTGTTTTGTCTCGTTGTTTTGGTTTCGAGGATCCTAATGTTTACATCAACAGTACATTGTTTTGATATAGCAGGAACATCATATTCCTTTCGCCAGTGGCCTACATGGCATCAGCTGTGTCAAGGCCTTTCATGAAGAGAACCTTTTGCTTAGCAACTATCAGAGTAGTAGAAGCGTCACGGAGAGCGGCTCCTTGTCACTTCCTGGATTCCTTGACAAGAGGCGGGGGACTACAGCTGTGGACCAATAAGGGAGAGCCAAAACTGATTTGCGGTGACTCCCCTTCAATCTTTCAAAACCAATCATATTAAATCCACTGTTATAACTATATCAAACCCCTATTGTTCGGGGCCATTATTGATTAGTTAGGCATCAAGAAAGTTTTTTATTAGTTTCCTTTACTCTGATGAATAATCCAAGGTTATTAAATTATGGACTGATAGAATGTGTTGTACCAACTTGTAACATGTCACTGCTTGTATGGCCATAACTAAAATTACTTGATTGCCAATTATTAATATCATGAGGTCATCACTTCAGTTCAAACAGAAATTTGTCCAGGCTGATGTTTCTTACATTGTGAGATTGGAGAAGAATTATTTACAACTGACAAAAGAACTTAAAAAACAAGAAGTAATTACAAAAACTTTATTAGCATCTCCCTGTTAAAAAAACTAAACAATAAACTGAAGAAATAAGAGCGGGGGATTTGAGTTTAACTTGGAGACTTAACCAGAAACAGTGGAGATCAGAATTTGTTTAAATTTCCACTTCTAAACTGCATTTGCATGTTTTCGGTCAGTGTGTTTGACTGAGGGAAGTGTTTAACAACAAATATCACAGTGTGGAACGTCTAATTTCATGAAAGTAGGGCGTCACGATGCGTGCACCAGGCCAGATTGGCAACAGATATTCCCGTCCCCGATATCCTCAAAATTATTAGACTCTTTTTCTACACATTTCCACTGGAGCAGCTTAACACCAAGGTCAGTTGTGAGTTTGACAGGGTTCATGTTTAACAGAGTCTTTCAGCGTGCATTCAAACGCTGCAGACGCAGGAAGCGAGGCCGGGGGGGAAATGAACATCACCGTCACATTCATATTTTACTTCTTGCCCGATTTCTTGATTCCGCTGCCACCTGGAGGGGAAAGAAAGGAAAGTTAACAAAACCTCCAATCTGACCAGTTATTCCTTTGGTCAAGTTTAACCATGTTTCAATATCAAATAGGTGAATGAATGTGTTTGTGTCTCAAAGACAAAGACTATACGTGGAATTTGAAGATCCTGGGAGTTCGTATGATCCATTACATTTGAGGTTTAAATAATCAAAACAGTCCAGCCCATGAGTATTTATACAATTTACAACTCTTTGTTCTTGAGGTTCTTGATTCAGCAAAGTCACATTGAAAGAACATTTTAAAAAGAAACTACACATCAGATTGAGACGCCTTCATTACATCAGGAAGCATCTCTACCCTGTAGTTCTGCACCAACAAGTGAAACCAGGAGCTGGTGCTTGGAATGAGACGTTTATGTTTTTGTTTTTTTTCATACAAACACCAGCATTTTATTAAATTTCATTAAACTTCATTGCATGATTTTAGTCTATGATTTATACGACATTAAAATAACAAACGCTTACGCCTAGCAACGTGGGTGATTACGGCAGTATAAACAACCATGTGACACGTGTTCAGATCATATGTTTATAGATCAGGTGGCTCTTCTCTTCACTGTTTGTTCGTGCAAACAACTTAAAGAAGCTATAATGACACCTCCAACTAGATCTTACCTAAATTTCCTTTTGCAGCTTTGACCTTCAGTGCATCCAAGGCCTTCTGGTCTTCCTTCTGCTTCTGCTTGTAGGCGACATCCTCCTGCAGACACAAGGCAAGCTTTACAATCCTCCGACTTCAGGCCTGAACCATGTCACTTTAATATCTGGGTTACAACTAACAGTTATTTTTTTTAACCATTAGTTAAGCTAATAAAAGCACTTCAGGAGACAAAGCAGCTTCATCGTCATCTTCCTGAAACACACATATCCAACAGACACAAGACGGTGCTTTGTGAACGTGTGTGTGTGTGTAAACAATACACGTACTGTGTATATTTTATTCATCATGTACAATCGTCGTGGAGCAACAGTTTAGCCTGAGAGGAAAACTCACATCATCCATTTCCTTGGACTGCTTCTTTGGGGCCTTCAGCGGTTTCTTTTTGCCTCCTGAGGAAACAATAAGTCAATGTTAGCGCACAATCTGAAAATAATGAATAATAACGATTTCAAAACATCGAAGGCGTGGATTTTAAAATTGCATAAACATTATCCGCCCATCATTTTAATGCAGATCATTTCGGTTTCAGAACATTCGGGTTATTAAAGCTGTTGGTGACACCGAGCTGCTAAAATGACGTCAATTTTGATTTGCTAACATATCTAAATGACCTGTCAGGCTGCGCATCTCCCTCAGAAGACCGCGCAGGCTTCACGACCCACCCACTCAACACGGTATCTGTTGTGTTTGAATATTAACCGGCAGCACAAATTGTTAACTCGGAGGGTTTTGTGGGTTTAATACGTGAAAAGGAATGGTTCTCACCGTCACGCTTTCGGGCTAGCTAGCGGCTAACAGCTAGCTGCAGCCGCCAGTGTAGCACGCGTACAACGTGACTAAAAACAATCGTATAAATGTTCCGTTGCGTGTAAACTGGGCCTCACGTGAAGCAGAACCTCTCACCTTCTCTGCCGGACATGATTCAACCGGGCTGCACTCGACGAGACGGGAGAAATGGACGAGTGTTCGTTAGCGCTGCGTGATTCTGTGTCGAAGCTGCAAAGCGTGTGTCGCGTAATCCAGGACGATTTCTGTGAAGAGCGTATCGAGGCTCGTGTTGATGACGTATTTTGTGACGTTCACAGCTTCGCGAGCCGGCCGTACCACGTGACTGAGTGAGGAAATGGTTCGCGGGTTTGGCGTGCGAATCGAAATATAATGGGCAGCGAAACGCAATGGACCCCCCCCCCTCCCTCACAATTTGTGGACTTATGACTTTATTTCGTTGTGTTATATTACGATAATTTGTTTCCACTTTCACCTTTGACCCCGCCATTGTATCATAAAGACATACTCCATATCAATACGTTCATAATGTATGTATTGGCGTCACAAACACCATTCATTTATTTATTCAATTCAAAGCTTCATGTCGCCATCACCATTGTTGCAGGTGGATGAAGACGCTGTCAGGACCCCAGTGGCCTCCGAACCGGAAGTAGAAGGACTGTGCCGTGCCTGATAGGAAATCTGGCCCGGATGCTAGCCGTTTCTATTCGGATATGCTAACCGGTTAGCCAAAACGCAACCGTATCCGAGTGTCATGTGCGCGGTGACAGCATCGACGAAAGCAGGTACGTTCATTCTCAACACCGCGTTGGATTTTTGGAAGCGCGACACGACAGGTTTACACCGGGTAAAGTCACTTTTAGCTGTTAGCATTGTGTGGCTAACAGGCTAGTTGGGGATGAAGCAAGGGCAAGAACAGAGCTCTGGTGACAACATGCATTATAATGAGATAAACAACGTGTGAACTTCATTATTCTATAGTCTGATTATTCATTTAATAATAACATGAGGCACGATTACTGATGTTCAATGCTGAGGACAGGTCACAGTGTGTCATTCATTCCACTGTATTTAGGTCGTACGTTTAGTTAAGTAGTTACAGTGTGTTTGGGATCAGTTGTGTTATGTTATTAACAAACATATTTTAGATGCAAGTATTAATATGTCACATCTTCTCTCTGTCTGTGAACATCACTTGTTCACAGTTTTCATCCCATTTCAATGACATCTCATTTCTTGTCCAGTTTTAAAACAGGGTATAGCCTTTAAATTAATGTAGCGTTATCTCACTGTTTGCATTTCTATTTGCTTTGTCTGTTTTAAAGTTTGATTTATTCTTCCTCGTGCTGTGATGATCTCCTCAGTGTCATCTCTGGGTTGGGATTTTCAAAACAAAGCTTCAGTTCAAAGCTACACTTCTTTAAATTAAGTGTTAATAAGAACGCTGTTGGTAGCAATCACTGTTATTGAAATCAAAAGACATTAAAGCACATTATTTGTACGACATTTTATTCAGCTGTAACGCCATTTATTGTCTATTTTACTGACCTAAATCTTTGATTATCTAAATAAGGTAAGATAATAATGTTTTAAGAGGCTGGACCCTGTTCAGTTGTGAGATCTGACACAACAGTGACATGAACAGTTTGTAGTTTGTCCATCATCTAATTGTTTCTCTGTTCTCACAGGTGCCTGTTCCAGTTTGAACTCTGTAGCTACATTGAGTGTGAAACACTGACAGATTTCCAGCTGCTCCTCTGACCACTGCTCCTCTCCATGAGGTACTTCTATATAATTTAGTTGTGTACAGGGCAGAAATGAGCTTTATGGCTGCTTCTATGTACAAACAGCAGAACTCAATGATTAACATCATCCTCACTGCCTCAGGTACAGAGGAGCACAGCTCTGTCGCTGGGCTCATGGCTCATGCTGCCTGTCCCGCCTCTCCCTCTCTGGATCGCTGTGCGGCAGAACTACGTTAGTCCGAACCTACAGTGCTCACCATGAGCCAAGCTCCCCTCCACCCCCTAACCCTGCACCTCCTGAGGGGAAGGGTGGAGCTGAGGTGGTGAAGCAGCGGGCCCTGGCTGCCCTACAGGTACAGGATGGACTTCTTCTTTTCATAAAAACTTTCCAGACCCTAGACCTCGCTGCCAAAATGAAATATTCCAACTGTATTAAAAAATAGCAATCATCTACTACTGCAAAGAAACACAGAACCAACCTGAAACACAGGCTTCTCCCCGTTCCTCCAGTATACAGGTGAGCTGGGGCGGCAGTGGGGTCAGAGGTCGGCTCAAACGGCCACAGCCTCGGTCAACTACTGGTGGGAGAGGTACGAGGAGTTTGTCGGGCTCAACGAGGTCCGGGAGGCTCAGACCAACGTCACTGAGGTCAGCAGACACCAACATGCACCTCAACTCTCAAGCTCAGTTGACCCACTCTCATGTAAATCGATTGGCTCAATTATGGGACACAGCTCTTTGTATAACTCATTACAATTTAACAACATCACAATCTGGAGCTTGCAAAATGTCCATGAATCATCACCTCTTCAAAACAGAAGGGACCATGTTCCACGTTCCTGATGACAGGGGGGCACACCCGGCTTTCTGTTTATTTGCTGCCCCTTATTTGTCTGGAATATTTATGTTAATGTCTTAGGTTGTATGTGTTTCTTCTAGGCTGAGGCAGCGTTCATGGTGGCCAGAGGGATGGTGCGTGAGGCTCATGCCAGCCTGGAGGCCTTGCAGGTCCGGCTGAAGGAGGTCCGGGACCGGCTGGACCGAGTGTCCAGGGAGGAGGCTCATTACCTGGAGCTGGCCACGCTGGAGCACAAACTGCTGCAGGTTAGTTCAGGTGACTGAAAATGCTCCTGTGAGTTTGTCTAAGGTTTCACTGTGTCCAAGATGAACGTAGTTGGATGTCGGAAGAAGAAGTGGGAGTACAATCATCCTATAAGTGGTATCTTACAAGCTACTAAGTGATCATCAGTCCAAAGACATCTGTTATAACCCCCCCTTCCTCCCTCTCTCTCTCTCTCTCTCTCTTCTGACCACAGGAGGAGCGGCGTCACCGGACAACCTACGAGAATGCTGAGGAATCGGAGAGGGAGAAGTTCAATTTGTTTTCAGCAGCCGTCAGAGGGAGCCACGAAAAGGAGAGGACAAGAGCCGAACGGACCAAGAACTGGTCCATCATTGGCTCGGTGCTGGGAACCCTGATCGGGGTCATGGGATCCACATATGTCAACCGTGTCCGCCTGCAGGTGAGGAGGGCTGATGAAGCTGTGGTCTCTCTGCTTGTCGACAGATTTTGTCACTTGCTCTTGTTTCGTGTGTTGTACATTTTCCTTGTACGAGCGTCTCACCAGGATTTCAATGGGCTTTGATCCTCGCTCAGCTGATGCATCTGCCCTTTGTTCATCTGTAGGAGCTGAAGACTCTGCTGCTGGAGGCCCAGAAGGGTCCAGAGAGTCTGCAAGAAGCTCTCCAAGTCCAAGCAGGAAACCATCGCTCCCAGCGGGACGAGCTCGGAGCTCTCATTGACAGCCTCAAGGTCACTTTGAACGACGCCTTCACCACGAGGAGCGCAGTCCTCAAAGTCCAGGGAGCTCCAGCACCAGAGCCACCCAGTGTGCCTGTCTCAGCCTTAAAAGACCTCACCATCTTTAGCCAAAGGACACAGTCCCTGCTCGAGTCCCTCCAACCACAACTGGGACAACTGGAGCAAGGACTTGGTAGAGTTGAGAGCAAGTTGTCGGTGGTGAAAGGGCTGCTGGACGCCAAACCACAGGCCGAACCCCGGGCTCCTAAGCCGCGGGTAGAGAGACCAGAGAGAGAACAGAGAGTGGACCTGTGGGAATCTGAGGTGGCTGCGAGGCATCTTGAGGAGACCCAGAGGACGCTGGGAGAGGGGATAAGGACAAACACTATTTATAATGCTGTGTTTACTTACACCGCCACCGCCATCACCATCTCTGCCGTCTACCTGATGCTCAGGGGAGCTGGTTAGACGTGAGGCCGCCACAATGAGTATGTCCACGTGCACCGATACGTTATCAGACACTGGGGAAATAAAATCTGAATTATATCATAATATAACGTTGGTGTGGTTGGAAGCATAGACAGTAAATAAAGATGGATGACACGTCTCCACTTCCTGTTATTTTACAAATATTAAGCCTCCGATGTTGGAAGCTGTCATGTCGTCCATCTTTATACACAGTCTGTGTTTGTGATTAATGTCTAATGAACGAGTTCCAGCTATTTTGGGCTGATGTCTACTGAGCCACTAAAGCTGCTTTCAGATACTTTGTGATCTCAAGATAAAATGTAAACAGAATTTAACATGATCACTCTGCAATATAAGTTTTCATCATCTCTTTTTCCATCACTGTACAATAAATGTTAAATTCTCTTCAACTCATGATATAAAGCAAAGCAAATCCTCCCAGTTGTGAAGCTGGAAACAGGATGTCTTTGATTTTCTAAAGGTATTTGATTATTTTCTCATCTATCAGACCAATTAGTTCAGGCCTCAGTGGTTTTCCGAACCCCTCCCAGCTGAGAGTGATGGACCATGTTTCTGTCTATACATGTTATGATAACTCAGTGCTCATATGTAAGGAGAACACACGCAGTGGCGGTTCACTGATTCTCTTCAGATCAATGAAGATATAACAAGAATTAAAGAAATAAGTGAGTTTTTAATAATCAGGGTAAGAAAATACTCGTGAAATGACACAGATGAAGAAAAATATCCTTTAATTCAAATAATTAAAGGTAACCAGTAATCACTGTAATCATATTTAGTTAAATACATCAGTACAATTTTAACTATGTGAGAAAATGTCTGAAAACGTGAATGAGGTTACCTCCAAGCTGCTTTGTGTCGTCATGTTTGCATTAGTTTGTCATGTTGTTGACTGTGTGCACTAAGCTGATGATGATGATGAAGATGATCACTGCAGGTCTGTCTCCCTGATTTACTGATGTTTCCAGATTTGTATTTTTATTGCATAAACTCAATCGATACCAACTCCCTAAACATGTCTGAATACTTCCATGTCATTCTGGTTTCTGTTTTTTGTTTCCTCGTAAAAGTACTCAACACATAGAACACAGTATGACATAAGTTATCAGAATTTAGGTGAATCATTTCAGAAGGTGAACAGCCGACACGTTGTGCTTTTCTGACGTCAAATCTTACGTCAGTTTAGGTTTTGAAAGCGATAAAAACATTAAAGCCATTTTACTGGAGGGCTCGTGCACATAAAGAGATCTGTATCAGTCATGGTGGTGCCAGGTCATGCAGAAGAGGCAGGTTGTTTTCAGGCGAGGACAGAATCGTAGGTTGGAGGCTCAGGTACACTTGCGGCTCGCGGTTGTTGTGGGTTTTTAGAATCATCCTGCACCTGTAAAACACACAAAACACACATAAGGGTTCCAATTTCCTTCTGACGCGAGGGACAGAATCCACAGGTGCTCATGGCTTCACAGATGTGAGCTGACCTGTGAGACGGGCGGAGCCAATGCTGCAGGTATAACAATGACTGATCTCGGCTGGAAGACAAAACACAGGGTGATTCAATGATTCCTCACAAGCTGCAGACGTGAGGAGAGAAGAAGCCACATCTGTTTCTGATGATGTCACAGCTGGATTCTACAGTGTGTGGCTTCTACTGTTCTGTTCAATTGTATTTACTTCCTCTTAGTCAAGGCTGATCTGTGGCCTAGATCTGTGTAACCAATGTCTGCTGCACACTAGTGGATCAATTCCTAAAGTTTGTCTGTTTCTACTGTCGACCTGGTGCGCGACACAATGGTCTTATTTAAGGCTCGGTCACACTTGACATAAACAAAGCAACAACTTCACCAAAGTTGAACTCCTCGCGAAGCCATGCTGCCATTTGCTGGTGAAGATTGGAAAAGAGCCGGAAACTGGACCATGTTCACATTGGTCCAGTTTCCTCTGACATCGGGCTCAGGGTGGGAAGCTGAAAAGCTTTAATGAATAATGTTGTGTTGCTGTGATCCAGGTTTACTAGTCACCTAAACACAGAGAATCGCATAATCACCTTCACATTGTGGAAAGGGTTGAATCGGACACGAAATGGGGCCGATAATCCTCCAGTGTGCAGCAGGCACCAGATCAGTTCATCTCATGTTGAGCACTGAAGAATAATCTACCCGACACTGATCTGCTCTCAGTCCCTGGTTGACTCACCTCTTCGCTGCAGTTGCAAGTGGCCTTGCAGGCGATTCCTGCGACGACGAGCGATACAATCAACTCTAATAGGTTCACGAGACCCATGATCCCCGATAAGCCCATCATCCGATTCTGTCAACACACACACACACACACACACACATAGAATAACAGAGTCGAGGTAAATCCACAGCCTTGTCAGCCCTGCTAAGCTCGTAAAGATTTGATTCCCAAAAATTCGTTACACAGAAAACTTTCTCAAATATTGAGAATCATGCAAAGAGCTATCTTAATGACCAACTTAGCACAGTCAGGATCAAGTAATGAGTTAGATGAGTAAGACTGAAGCCTGCAGGACCCAGACCAGGAGTCAAGATCTTCTTCTCTGCCCTGGTGTTAAGTGTGAAGGACCATCAAACTGCATACCTCGTACATGCAGTTAGTTTCGTAATACTGATCATGGTAATAATGATCGTAGCACTGAAGGGTCACTCCTGAAGAATCCAGAAAGTAGAGGATAATCCCGACGCTGGAACAAACTGCTGCAACGACACACCAAGCCAGAGCGGTGTTCACCTGGCAGAGAGACGAGAGACACAGCGTCAGGACACCTGGACAGAGGGGACGGTGCTCTCTGACTCACCCGGCTCTACTTTAGTCTGACTTGTTCAATGGGGCTTTATATCAGAGGTGATTAGGCCACGATCACAACCATATATGTGGTTAAGCTATTGGCCGCTGATGGAGCACATGGGTTTCTTCCTGGCACTCCGACTTGGAACAGACTGGGGTTAAGCTGATGGAGGTCAACTCCACCTTTTCAGTCTTGTTAACGGCGCCATGAACCTGGAAGGCCAGAAGAATCAACATGAAGTAGCAGCAGTGAGTCACTGACCAGAGGGCGGGTGAGATGTTTCCCAGCAGCCACTGTCAGGGATCCAGCTGCGATGTACTGCAACAGACAAGCACATAGGTGTTCTTTAGTTTATGACCTCAATGACATCACTTCCTGTAACATGTTTCCTAGAAAGCCTTTGTTAATCCCCGCACATCGTGATATTACCATGTCTTTTCTGATTTATTATTAACTAAGGAGGTTATGTTTATGTTATATGTTGCACGAATTTCCACAAAACTTATTGGAAGGATGGGACGTGGGCGAAGAAAGAATCTATAACACTTTGTTTTGGATCCGGACAAACGGGAATGTCTGGACTTTTGCTTTATTTTAGACATATTTACAGGATTTATATAAGGGGACCTAAGTCAGCACTTTATTGACCTCCATCAATAGGGTCATATTTTCATTGGCACAACAAAACGTGGTGAAACTATGTGGGGGTCAGGAAAGAACTCATCAAATTTGGGGCCGATCAGGTTTAGAACCTTTTCATTGATTTCTCAGGGAATAATTCTTGGATCCTGATGAAGAACATCTGATTCATTTAGGGGACTGATATTTACGAGTTTGTGCAATTTGGTTCAAATCCCCAAAAAATCCCGGCTTTAGTTAAATTAAATCCTAAAGGGGACTTTTTCGGTCTTGCTCGGTACATACTCTAGTTTGAATTTTGTATTTGACTGTTTAATTTAAATTATATCCCATTCCCTGATCATATTTCCTTTAGTCCACGGATCTTATATTTCATCTATAAACACTTTTTATAAATTGGTTTTGAAAAGTGCTCTATAAATAAAGGTTATAATTAATATCTAATAAAGGAAACACCTGCAGCAGAAACACTACAGCAGAATTTTCTATTCATTGTCTGTAAGCTGCAAGTCCCAAAAAGCCTTAAAAACAATAAGGACATTGGCCTATAGAGGGCGCTGTACAACTCTTTTTTGTATGTTGAAAGAGTATTATCGATAATGACTCCTCCTACTGGCTGAGTACATAAAGGCTTTGTGATTTCAAATGGATGTAAAGCAGCAAACGACTGGAAACAGAGCAGCACATGAAAGTGGACTCACGATTAAAGCTCCCCAGACCCAGAAGCCGATGCAAGCGGTAAGCGTGTCCGCTGGAATCCCCAAGGCGACGCCAAACAGCAGCACGGTGAGGCCGACCATGATCTGAATCGTCTGGACGCACAAACACAAACACAAACACAAACACAAACGAAAGAGTGAACTTAGGTTTCAGACAAACCAATGAAGACAAAGGAAGAAGAGTGAAAGTCCAGAGTGGAAGATTTAGGTGAAGGATCAATAAGATAACCCCGAGTGATGTTTTCACTAGTGTTTCATGTAAATTGTAAGAATTGTTGTTTTTCTTTACCCCAGAATGGGCCGTTTATGTTTAAATACCTTATTTTTAAATACTTTATAATCACACCAGCAGCGGGTCCTCTCTACGGAGGCAGACATGTTTTTTACAGGAGCCCAAACTGGACAAAATAAACCCTTTGAGTTTTTTTGAAAACTGAAGCTACCACAGGTTCTCTGACATGTTTGGATGGGGAGGGGATGTGAGGGGGTGTTCAGCTGCAACATGATCCTTCACCACTAGATGTCACTACATTCTACACACTGCACCTTTATATCTCTGATTTGTTTGGTTCATTTTGCTTTTCTAACAAATACTATGAAATCAGATAATTACTCATAGTGATTGTGTGATTTAACAAAATCTGAACGTATTACAATCAAATTTACTTCGATAGCAATAACATAAATCTAATATATTGAGATATTATGCATTGTGCAGGTGGAGTCAGGAGATACAACGCATACTTTTAATAAAAGGTTTGCTGTTTATTAAGTGTTTGTCATTCAGTCATTAAACTTGCAAAAAAGAAATTTTGTGACGTTTATATTTGTATCTTACTGTGATTTTTGGCCGTATCATCCTGAGAAATATACATTACACCTGTAAACTACTTTAAATACACAGCATATAACAACGTGTGTGTGTGGTACACAATCATATTTTGATGGACAGTGGAAGAGAAGAATAGAACAACTGCTTCTAAATCAGAAATTGTGAAATGTGAGGTAAAATGAAAGAAGTTTATACACTTGGTTCGTTCATTTGATAAAAAACTTAAAACTTTCACATGAAATTTATGAATTTGATCGTTCAGCTCTAATGTCGTTGTCATTCGTCGAGTTTACAGCACATCTAACAAATAAGAGCAGACTTTAGAACTAAATTAACAATAAAAGCTTCAAATGAAAGATCATAAACATAAGGATATAACTTTCTAATCAAAAGTATCATTTACAGATCCATAATGGAAAATAAAAGTAAAGTAAATAACGAAATAATAAATGGTTTCCATCTAGTTGCATTTCCCTCGGACGCTCTAGAAGTCCGTGGATCGTCTCCACACACAAATGCTGAATCTTACCCCGAGCACATATGGATGGATCTTGCTGAACTTCTGGACTCCCACACAATGTGGGAGTCCAGCACCCCGGGGAGCACCCTGTGGAAACGGGTGCACATGGGTGACCACCTGCACGCCCTCCGCCGTCGTGCACATGGATGAAGACATGTTTCTGCTCTTCTGACCCACGGCTGCCTGCTGAGTCACATTTAAGATGACGGATTTAACAATGATGAGAGAATCTTTAACGCAGAGCCCCGCCCCTTTACCACTCGGCTGTGACCGAACTGTTACTGGAACTGA
Organism: Platichthys flesus; assembly: GCF_949316205.1. Classification (NCBI taxonomy): domain Eukaryota; kingdom Metazoa; phylum Chordata; class Actinopteri; order Pleuronectiformes; family Pleuronectidae; genus Platichthys; species Platichthys flesus. The sequence continues at coordinate 26,425,763 of NC_084946.1, forward strand.
GATGATGCACACGGATATAAAATCCTCAAAATCATGTTAAACATTTACAGAATATAATAACAGGGTTGTTGACCCAGAAACTAGAGCAGTTCTCTATAGAGCATGTTCCTCCACCAAGGTCAAGCAGTCCTACACACGACTGAGAAAGATGACAGAAAAAAACAATTTCTTTGATAACCTCAATTTTTTTATCTGTCATAAAACATATTTTTTAGGCCCCATCTCTGCACCAGAGGGAAACAGGTGGAAACATAATCTCCTGGATGGAGATGGTCATAAAGATTGGCAGCGACCTGCTCTGACGTCCTGACAGTTTCCCCCTGTGCTGGGATTAGACTCATCTTGAGTAGTTGAATACTAACCTCAATTGTCACTCAAGCCTTTCTGTCTCTTTATGAAACCACATTTAAAGACCAGAACAATAGAGGCAGATTTTTGTTTGGATCTGCATCAAATCACATACCCTTGAGTCACAATGTGGATCCTCACCAGCATCAAAAACCCTCATATTCAAGAGTCTCGATTGAAACAGTTGTCTCAGTATTTTCCTGAATTATCCTGTGACTCCCGTCCAACACAATGGAAAGAAAAATCTTCTGAACCATCTTTCCACTGAATTTCACGGTAATCCATCCACTGGTAATCCTGCAAACTAACAAACCGACAAAAAACAGGTGAGCTGGGGCGGCAGTGGGGTCAGAGGTCGGCTCAAACGGCCACAGCCTCGGTCAACTGCTGGTGGGAGTGGTACGAGGAGTTTGTCGGGCTCAACGAGGTCCGGGAGGCTCAGACCAACGTCACTGAGGTCAGCAGACACCAACATGCACCTCAACTCTCAAGCTCAGTTGACCCACTCTCATGTAAATGGATTGGCTCAATTATGGGACACAGCTCTTTGTATAACTCATTACAATTTAACAACATCACAATCTGGAGCTTGCAAAATGTCCATGAATCATCACCTCTTCAAAATAGAAGGGACCATGTTCCACGTTCCTGATGACAGGGGGGCACACCCGGCTTTCTTTTTATTTGCTGCCCCTTATTTGTTTGGAATATTAATGAAGTTGAATTCTTATGCATTGTCCCTTTATGTCTCAATCTCAAAGAAAAGTCAGGAACTGTGAATACAGAGGGATTTCATTCGTCAGCATGTGTATGATGCAATTAGTAGAGGGGATCTCCACCAATCTTTACATGTCTTAGGTTGTATGTGTTTCTTCTAGGCTGAGGCAGCGTTCATGGTGGCCAGAGGGATGGTGCGTGAGGCCCATGCCAGCCTGGAGGCCCTGCAGGTCCGGCTGAAGGAGGTCTGGGACCGGCTGGACCAAGTGTCCAGGGAGGAGGCTCATTACCTGGAGCTGGCCACGCTGGAGCACAAACTGCTGCAGGTTAATTCAGGTGACTGAAAATGCTCCAGTGAGTTTGTCTAAGGTTTCACTGTGTCCAAGATGAACGTAGTTTGATGTCGGAAGAAGAAGTGGGAGTACATTCATCCTATAAGTGGTATCTTACAAGCTACTAAGTGATCATCAGTCCAAAGACATCTGTTATAACCCCCCCTTCCTCCCTCTCTCTCTCTCTCTCTCTCTTCTGACCACAGGAGGAGCGGCGTCACCGGACAACCTACGAGAATGCTGAGGAATCGGAGAGGGAGAAGTTCAATTTGTTTTCAGCAGCCGTCAGAGGGAGCCACGAAAAGGAGAGGACAAGAGCCGAACGGACCAAGAACTGGTCCATCATTGGCTCGGTGCTGGGAACCCTGATCGGGGTCATGGGATCCACATATGTCAACCGTGTCCGCCTGCAGGTGAGGAGGGCTGATGAAGCTGTGGTCTTTCTGCGTGTCGACAGATTTTGTCACTTGGTCTCGTTTCGTGTGTTGTACATTTTCCTTGTACGAGCGTCTCACCAGGATTTCAATGGGCTTTGATCCTCGCTCAGCTGATGCATCTGCCCTTTGTTCATCTGTAGGAGCTGAAGACTCTGCTGCTGGAGGCCCAGAAGGGTCCAGAGAGTCTGCAAGAAGCTCTCCAAGTCCAGGCAGGAAACCATCGCTCCCAGCGGGACGAGCTCGGAGCTCTCATTGACAGCCTCAAGGTCACTTTGAACGACGCCTTCACCACGAGGAGCGCAGTCCTCAAAGTCCAGAGAGCTCCAGCACCAGAGCCACCCAGTGTGCCTGTCTCAGCCTTAAAAGACCTCACCATCTTTAGCCAAAGGACACAGTCTCTGCTCGAGTCCCTCCAACCTCAACTGGGACAACTGGAGCAAGGACTTGGTAGAGTTGAGAGCAAACTGTCGGTGGTGAAAGGGCTGCTGGACGCCAGACCACAGGCCGAACCCCGGGCTCCTGAGCCGCGGGTAGAGAGACCAGAGAGAGAACAGAGAGTGGACCTGTGGGAATCTGAGGTGGCAGCCAGGCGTCTTGAGGAGACCCAGAGGACGCTGGGAGAGGGGATAAGGACAAACACTATTTATAATGCTGTGTTTACTTACACCGCCACCGCCATCACCATCTCTGCCGTCTACCTGATGCTCAGGGGAGCTGGTTAGACGTGAGGCCGCCACACTGAGTATGTCCACGTGCACTGACACGTTATCAGACACTGGGGAAATAAAATCTGAATTATATCATAATATAACGTTGGTGTGGTTGGAAGCATAGACAGTAAATAAAGATGGATGACACGTCTCCACTTCCTGTTATTTTACAAATATTAAGCCTCCGATGTTGGAAGCTGTCATGTCGTCCATCTTTATACACAGTCTGTGTTTGTGATTAATGTCTAATGAACGAGTTCCAGCTATTTTGGGCTGATGTCTACTGAGCCACTAAAGCTGCTTTCAGATACTTTGTGATCTCAAGATAAAATGTAAACAGAATTTAACATGATCACTCTGCAATATAAGTTTTCATCATCTCTTTTTCCATCACTGTACAATAAATGTTTAATTCTCTTCAACTCATGATATAAAGCAAAGCAAATCCTCCCAGTTGTGAAGCTGGAAACAGGATGTCTTTGATTTTCTAAAGGTATTTCATTATTTTCTCATCTATCAGACCAATTAGTTCAGGCCTCAGTGGTTTTCCGAACCCCTCCCAGCTGAGAGTGATGGACCATGTTTCTGTCTATACATGTTATGATAACTCAGTGCTCATATGTAAGGAGAACACACGCAGTGGCGGTTCACTGATTCTCTTCAGATTAATGAAGATATAATGAGAATTAAAGATATAAGTGAGTTTTTTAATAATCAGGGTAAGAAAATACTTGTGAAATGACACAGATGAAGAAAAATATCCTTTAATTCAAATAATTAAGGTAACCAGTAATCATTGTAATCATATTTAGTTAAATACATCAGTACAATTTTAACTATGTGAGAAAATGTCTGAAAACATGAATGAGGTTACCTCCAAGCTGCTTTGTGTCGTCATGTTTGCATTAGTTTGTCATGTTGTTGACTGTGTGCACTAAGCTGATGATGATGATGATGATGATGAAGATGATCACTGCAGGTCTGTCTCCCTGATTTACTGATGTTTCCAGATTTGTATTTTTATTGCATAATCTCAATCGATACCAACTCCCTAAACATGTCTGAATACTTCCATGTCATTCTGGTTTCTGTTTTTTGTTTCCTCGTAAAAGTACTCAACACATAGAACACAGTATGACATAAGTTATCAGAATGTTGGTGAATCATTTCAGAAGGTGAACAGCCGACACGTTGTGCTTTTCTGACGTCAAATCTTACACACGTCAGTTTAGGTTTTGAAAGCGATAAAAACATTAAAGCCATTTTACTGGAGGGCTTGTGCACATAAAGAGATCTGTATCAGTCATGGTGGTGCCAGGTCATGCAGAAGAGGCAGGTTGTTTTCAGGCGAGGAAAGAATCGTAGGTTGGAGGCTCAGGTACACTTGCGGCTCTCGGTTGTTGTGGGTTTTTAGAATCATCCTGCACCTGTAAAACACACAAAACACACATAAGGGTTCCAATTTCCTTCTGACGCGAGGGACAGAATCCACAGGTGCTCATGGCTTCACCGATGTGAGCTGACCTGTGAGACGGGCGGAGCCAATGCTGCAGGTATGACAATGACTGATCTCGGCTGGAAGACAAAACACAGGGTGATTCAATGATTCCTCACAAGCTGCAGACGTGAGGAGAGAAGAAGCCACATCTGTTTCTGATGATGTCACAGCTGGATTCTACAGTGTGTGGCTTCTACAGTTCTGTTCAATTGTATTTACTTCCTCTTAGTCAAGGCTGATCTGTGGCCTAGATCTGTGTAACCTATGTCTGCTGCACACTAGTGGATCAATTCCTAAAGTTTGTCTGTTTCTACTGTCGACCTGGTGCGCGACACAATGGTCTTATTTAAGGCTCGGTCACACTTGACATAAACAAAGCAACAACTTCACTAAAGTTGAACTCCTCGCGAAGCCATGCTGCCATTTGCTGGTGCAGATTGGAAAAGAGCCGGAAACTGGACCATGTTCACATTGGTCCAGTTTCCTCTGACATCGGGCTCAGGGTGGGAAGCTGAAAAGCTTTAATGAAAAATGTTGTGTTACTGTGATCCAGGTTTACTAGTCACCTAAACACAGAGAATCGCATAATCACCTTCACATTGTGGAAAGGGTTGAATCGGACACGAAATGGGGCCGATAATCCTCCAGTGTGCAGCAGGCACCAGATCAGTTCATCTCATGTTGAGCACTGAAGAATAATCTACCCTACACTGATCTGCTCTCAGTCCCTGGTTGACTCACCTCTCCGCTGCAGTTGCAAGTGGCCTTGCAGGCGATTCCTGCGACGACGAGCGATACAATCAACTCTAATAGGTTCACGAGACCCATGATCCCCAATAAGCCCATCATCCGATCCTGGTAACACACACACACACACATAGAATAACAGAGTCGAGGTAAATCCACAGCCTTGTCTGGCCTGCTAAATTCGTAAAGCTTTGATTCGACAAAATTCATTACACAAAAAACTTGAAATATTGAGATTCATGTAAAGAGCTATTCAAAACTATCTTAATGACAAACTTAGCACAGTCACAATCAACTAATGAGTTAGATGAGTAAGACTGAAGCCTGCAGGACCCAGACCAGGAGTCTAGAACTTCTTCTCTGCCCTGGTGTTAAGTGTGAAGGATCATCAAACTGCATACCTGATACATGTAGCAGGTATATCGGTAATCCGTATCGTAGCAATAAGGGGAAAATTTTGCAGAATCCAGAAAGTAGAGGATGGTCCCGAAGCTGGAACAAACTGCTGCAACGACACACCAAGCCAGAGCGGCGTTCACCTGGCAGAGAGACGAGAGACACAGCGTCAGGACACCTGGACAGAGGGGACGGTGCTCTCTGACTCACCCGGCTCTACTTTAGTCTGACTTGTTCAATGGGGCTTTTTATCAGAGGTGATTAGAACACGATCACAACCATATATGTGGTTAAGCTATTGGCCGCTGATGGAGCACATGGGTTTCTTCCTGGCACTCCGACTTGGAACAGACTGGGGTTAAGCTGATGGAGGTCAACTCCACCTTTTCAACCTTGTTGAAAAGGTGGAGTTGACCTCCACACATCACCGCCATGAACCTGGAAGGCCAGAAGAATCAACATGAAGTAGCAGCAGTGAGTCACTGACCAGAGGGCGGGTGAGATGTTTCCCAGCAGCCACTGTCAGGGATCCAGCTGTGATGTACTGCAACAGACAAGCACATAGGTGTTCTTTAGTTCATGACCTCAATGACATCACTTCCTGTAACATGTTTCCTAAAGAGCCTTTGTTAATCCCCACACATCGTGATATTACCATGTCTTTTCTGATTTATTATTAACCAAGGAGGTTATGTTTATGTTATATGTTGCACGAATTTCCACGAAACTTACTGGAAGGATGGGACGAGGGCGAAGAAAGAATCTATAACACTTTGTCTTGGATCCGGACAAACGGGAATGTCTGGACTTTTGTTTTATTTTTGACATATTTACAGGATTTATATAAGGGGACCTAAGTCAGCACTTTATTGACCTCCATCAATAGGGTCATATTTTCATTGGCAGAACAAAACATGGAGAAACTATGTGGGGGTCAGGAAAGAACTCATCAAATTTGGTGCTGATCAGGTTTAGAACCTTTTCATTGATTTCTCAGAGAATAATTCTTGGATCCTGATGAAGAACATCTGATTCATTTAGGGGACTGATATTTACGAGTTTGTGCAATTTGGTTCAAATCCCCAAAAAATCCTGGCTTTAGTTAAATTAAATCCTGAAGGGGACTTTTTCGGTCTTGCTCGGTACATACTCTAGTTCGAATTTTGTACTTTAACGTTTAATTATATCCCTTTCCCTTATCATATTTCCTTTAGTCCACGGATCTTAAAATTCATATTTCATCTATAAACACTTTTTATAAATTGGTTTTGAAAAGTGCTCTATAAATAAAGGTTATCATTAATATCTAATAAAGGAAACACCTGCAGCAGAAACACTACAGCAGAATCATCTATTCATTGTCTGTAAGCTGCAAGTCCCAAAAAGCCTTAAACACAATAAGGAGATTGGCCTATAGAGGGCGCTGTACAACTCTTTTTTTTTGTGTTGAAAGAGTATTATCGATAATGACTCCTCCTACTGGCTGAGTACATAAAGGCTTTGTGAATTAAAATGGATGTAAAGCAGCAAACGACTGGAAACAGAGCAACACATGAAGGTGGACTCACGATTAAAGCTCCCCAGACCCAGAAGCCGATGAAAGCGGTAAGCGTGTCCGCTGGAATCCCCAAGGCGACGCCATACAGCAGCACGGTGAGGCCGACCATGATCTGAATCGTCTGGACGCACAAACACAAACACAAACACAAACACAAACACAAACAAAGGAGTGAACTTAGGTGTCAGACAAACTAATGAAGACAAAGGAAGAAGAGTGAAAGTCCAGAGTGGAAGATTTAGGTGAAGGATCGATAAGATAACCCCGAGTGATGTTTTCACTAGTGTTTCATGTAAATTGTAAGAATTGTTGTTTTCTTTACCCCAGAATGGGCCGTTTATGTTTAAATACCTTATTTTTAAATACTTTATAATCACACCAGCAGCGGGTCCTCTCTACGGAGGCAGACATGTTTTTTACAGGAGCCCAAACTGGACAAACTAAACCCTTTGAGTTTTTTTGACAACTGAAGCTACCACAGGTTCTCTGACATGTTTGGAACGGGAGGGGGATGTGAGGGGGTGTTCAGCTGCAACATGACCCTTCACCACTAGATGTCACTACATTCTACACACTGCACCTTTATATCTCTGATTTGTTTGGTTCATTTTGCTTTTCTAACAAACACTATGAAATCAGATAATTACTCATAGAGGCGGTGTGATTTAACAAAATCTGAACTTATTACAATCAAATTTACTTCGATAGCAATAACATAAATCTAATATATCGAGATATTATGCATTGTGCAGGTGGAGTCAGGAGATACAACGCATACTTTTAATAAAATGTTTGCTGTTTATTAAGTGTTTGTCATTCAGTCATTAAACTTGCAAAAAAGAATAATGTGTCGTTTATATTTGTATCTTAATGTTATTTTTGGCCGTATCATCCTGAGAAATATACATTACACCTGTAAACTACATTAAATACACAACATATAACAACGTGTGTTTGTGTGTGTGTGTGTGTGGTACACAATCATATTTTGATGGACAGTAGAAGAGATGAATAGAACAACTGCTTCTAAATCAGAAATTGTGAAATGTGAGGTAAAATGAAAGAAGTTTATACACTTGGTTCGTTTATTTGATAAAAACTTAAAACCTTCACATGAAATTTATGAATTTGATCGTTCAGCTCTAATGTCGTTGTCATTCGTCGAGTTTACAGCACATCTAACAAATAAGAGCAGACTTTAGAAATAAATTAACAATAAAAGCTTCAAATGAAAGATCATAAACATAAGGAAATAACTTTCTAATCAAAAGTAGCATTTAGAGATCCATAATGGAAAATAAAAGTAAAGTAAATAACGAAATAATAAATGGTTTCCATCTAGTTGCAAGTTTCCATCTAGTTGCATTTCCCTCGGACGCTCTAGAAGTCCGTGGATCGTCTCCACACACAAATGCTGAATCTTACCCCGAGCACATATGGATGGATCTTGCTGAACTTCTGGACTCCCACACAATGTGGGAGTCCAGCACCCCGGGGAGCACCCTGTGGAAACGGGTGCACATGGGTGACCACCTGCACGCCCTCCGCCGTCGTGCACATGGATGAAGACATGTTTCTGCTCTTCTGACCCACGGCTGCCTGCTGAGTCACATTTAAGATGACGGATTTAACAATGATGAGAGAATCTTTAACGCAGAGCCCCGCCCCTTTACCACTCGGCTGTGACCGAACTGTTACTGGAACTGAGATGATGCACACGGATATAAAATCATCCAAAATCATCCAAAATCAAGATAAACATTTACAGAATATAATAAAAGAGTTGTTGACCCAGAAACTAGAGCAGTTCTCTGTAGAGCTCCTCCACCAAGGTCAAGCAGTCCTACACACGACTGTTTGCTTCTCATAGGAGAAAGATAACACTAGTACTTGCGTACCATGCTGTGAACGGATCCGGTCCAGTCTACATCCAGGACATGGTCAAACGTTACACCCCCACCCTGTTCACCCCGCTCTGCTTCGGCCAATCAGCTCGTTGCTCCCTCACTGCGAGCGAAACACTCATCAAAAACACGACTGTTTTCCGTCCTGGCTCCTAAATGGTGGAATGAGCTCCCCATTGACATCCGGACATCTGAAAGTCTACACGTCTTCCGCCGAAAACTAAAAACATACCTCTTCCGACTTTACCTTGAATAAAAATAAATAAATAAATAAAAAAATAAAAAAAAAACACTAACAACTTTTTGAAACTAACACTTTAGTAGCACTTAAATGGCACTTACTTATAGCACTTTGTAGTTTTGCTTTATTTGAAGAAATTGTACTTTCTTGATTCTTGTCGTCCTTGGTATGTACCCTCGGGTTTGAATGCACTTATTGTAAGTCGCTTTGGATAAAAGCGTCAGCTAAATGTAAATGTAATGTAATGTAATGTAATGACAGAAAAAAACAATTTCTTTGATAACCTCAACAGGTGGAAACATAATCTCCTGGATGGAGATGGTCATAAAGATTGGCAGCGACCTGCTCTGACGTCCTGACAGTTTCCCCCTGTGCTGGGATTAGACTCATCTTGAGCAGTTGAATACAAACCTCAATTGTCACTCAAGCCTTTCTGTCTCCTTATGAAACCACATTTAAAGACCAGAACACTAGAGACAGATTTTTATTTGGATCTGCATCAAATCACATACCCTTGAGTCACAATGTGGATCCTGACTAGCATCAAAACCCCTCATATTCAAGAGTCTCGATCGAAACACTTGTCTCAGTATTTTCCCGAATGATCCCGTGACCCCCCCCCCCCCGTCCGACACAATGGAAAGAACCATCCTTCAACCGAGTTTCATGATAATCCAACACTAGTTTTTGCGTAATCCTGCAAACTAACAGACCGACAATAAACACAAACGGGTTAGGCCCAAATATCCCAATACAGACAAACAGGTATGTGTGTGTGTGTGTGTGTGTGTGTGTGTGTAATAATAAAACACGTATCAGACAAAGTTAAAAAGTTTCACCTTTGGACACGATCGTCCAGCTTGAACGTCTTACAGCTGGCTCGACTGCCGGGAAGCTCATGTTTGCCAAGTTAATCTTTACAAAATAGGGAAAAAATAGGGGAATTTTTCTATAATCAGTTAATTCTTTACAGTAACTGGTCATGAAATATGATGCACATCTTCATCCACAGCACAAGTGAAGACAACGTTAACTAATACAACTGTAATATTTATGTTTTAACTCCCACTGAACACATTGAACCAGTGCTTGTGTCTAAAGTGAGTGATTCAAAACCTTGTGAGGCATCAGTCATCTCCAACAGCTGGTTTCTCCAGCTGCAGATCAGACCTGCATCATATTCAGGAGGATCTTTGATGACTGATTCAAACTTTTATTATTATCCTAGATTCTAAAATAAGATAAGATGTATTGACTTTATTAATCTCGTGGGAAACTCTGGTGCCAGCTTGTTCCAAGATTTACAGTAGCACGATTTACAACAGAGTTCAGTTCAATAAAACAATAGAGTATTAGTCACTGAAGAATATAAGTGATATGGAGTAAATTAACTAGTGGCGGAAAGACATAACAATAGAAAACTAGTTTTAGGTGTGAATGTGCTGTTATGAATTACATAATATTAATATAATTTTTTTACATTTCCATGTATTCATAGTGTCTTTATTCACTTGCCGCTGTAACACGGCACATTTCTCCACCGTGGGACAAGTACAAGGGTTATTTTATTTTCTTATTTGATCTCATCTTACTATTATTTCTGTTCCTATGAGACAAGTGTATAAAGGGAAGGAGTAGAGAGGGTGAATAATGATTGATGGATTCATCTTTCATTTGTGAATATCGCTTTATTCCTCTTTTTATGAAGCATTAAAATATCACATGATGATATTGCATTGCACATTCATCGATCTGTCCATAGATTTATTTGTAGGAGCAACCTGAGGATAACACAAGTTGGCTCAACAATGTTTGTGATGTTGCGGTGCCGTACAAATAAAATGCAATTATCTCCGTTCCAACAAGGGGGCGGATCCAGATCATGTGTATTCCTATTATTCTGCAATGCCAGTGGACCAGCAAATAAATAATCAAATCAACCAGTCAATAAAGAAGAGACTCTAATCAGCCAGTTTGACGCCTGCTTTCCTTTTGGTCTTGGGTACCACCAGCAGCTGATCACCATCTTGGATGCTGTAGGAGTGGAGGGCCCAGGTGTTGAACTTCATTTCCTCTGGGCCAGAGACGCTGGTCCTGTCGATGTGGTACAGCCTCATGCTCTTGGTGGACAGCTGGACCACCGTCCTCAGCTGCTTCTTCAGCCCAGCTACTGTCTGGTCCAATCGGATGGTCAGCTGACACACAGAGAAACAGTTTGCACATTGTAAGCATTAATCTGATGCTACTTTCACTCAGAGGGGATTAGTAGATGCCCACTAGCTTCGCTGCACGCGGAGCTGGACATTTAGGCTGAAAACATGGAGCTTCATGATGCTGCTTCAAGTCGAGTTTGAAGGTCAGGGCTCACGGACACTTGGGTGAAACCACAGGAGCAGTAAGGAAGCCTACTATGTGTTTATGTGTGATCCCAGAGTTACTTCTATTGCATTAGATTTTGCTGCAAAGCTGTTTACACCTGCAAGTCCCAAAGTGTTTTGTGGACTCAAACCCTTTGTCCACCCCTCCATGGGCTTAGTGGTGAACTATCCCTCTAGGGCCTTACTTAAATATCTGGGTTTGTGTCCTAAGCACTGGTAAAAGAAACTGCTACCTGATGGTGAGACTGGTGAGAGAGAAACAAAAAAACTAGAAGCTAAGTGAAAACATGGAAGCGGGAAGAGGCTACACACACCTGAGAGGACCTGCAAAGTCATGTGATCCATTGTAAACATGAGAAACTATCGGGAGCAGCTCCAAAGGGAAACAGCTGTTCTTAAAAGCTTTAACACAGCCACATGGACATCTGTTTGTCCGCCTGTCTGTCCATCTGAGACGAGATATGAGATATATCCTATCAAATCAGGCTATTCTACGTCTGTGAACTATTGTGAACTCATGCTGAAATCACCTGTTGCACTTTGTCTTCACAGTGAACCTCCACCTGGGCGCAGCAGCGAGGCTGGAGGTCGACCTCGGCCAGTGGCTCCAGTTTCCCATACTTGGTGACCAGGGAGTGGTATCTGAGGAGGTTAAGAGCAGGTTGTGCTGTCGGTCTTAGGAGCATGTGCACAGACACACACGACCCCAACACAAAGACGTCTGCAGCTGGAGGTCAGACGAGAGTGCAGCGTACCTGACAGGCTGCTCCTCTTCAGGGTGGACGGAGTAGTAACGGATGAAGAACCTCTCGGCAGCTTCCCGCTCGCAGTCAGTCACAACGCTGCCGTTTATCCAGGATATTGCAGGAAGCCTGAGGAGAAGCACGTGAACATTCAGTCCAGGGTGAAGCCCTACTGAGTGTAGGGAGAAACAAAACAAGCTCATTGCTCCCTGAGGTCACTGCTGGGACTCACTGTGCTATCATGAGGTGTATTCGCTCTTCTTGGGTGAAGGTCTGCAGTAAGGGAATGCCCTGCACCTGCACCTCCTCCAACTTGGGGAAGAAGTTCAACTTCTCAACGTCTTCCCATCGGTTCAGACCTGACGAAGCAAACAGGGACAGGTCATGCGTTTGGGTTTGAACCGGTTGTTTGTGCCTCCAGGGAGAAACGCATGAGGTCTAATGAACTTCCTCAAGCTGTGTTAACCAGTGGCCTCAACAGGAAAAGGAATGAATGCAAACAGGTGGCATCAGATCTTTTGTGGGTCAAAACAATGCAGCTCTTAATTTACACGAGAAATAATTTCCCCCCCTATAATCAGTTGGACTTGGACCTTATCCCAGCCTGTGGGCAGAATAGCTTCCTGCTCTTATGAACATTAACTGTTTCCTGACTCAGGCTAAGCACACATGACAAAGTAATGCACTGAGTCAGATTTTTATTTTTGGTATCGTTTCTGTTCCCACTACTCTCAACCAAACTCTAAAAATAGTTTCCCCACTGATCCAAAGTAGAAACAATTCCCTCATGAGATAAAAGCTGACCTGGTTTGTGAGAACTCTGTTGTAATAATAACACAATCACAGCTCAAAGCTCTGCTAAATGTATCTGGATTTATTGAGACGTCCGACTAGAGCTGATGCTACAACTCGGCATGTTTGCTGTATAATTAAAAACCAAGGAGAAATCTAGAGTTTCCTACTGAAACCGTGTAAAATAGTCAAACAGGCAAGTAGCTGTGTCCCCCGACCTGAGTTGTGCAGGTTGATGCTGCGCAGGTTGGGGAAGAGCCGCTGCAGGACGTCTTTGTTGTCCTGAATGGAAGCCAGGTTGTTGTTGGCCATGACCAGCGTCTGCAGGCTGGGGAACATGGAGCTGAACTTGCGGACCTCGGCCCAGTCCTGGAGGCTGTTGTGGGTGATGTGGAGCAGGCGCAGGCTGCGACAGGCCACGCTGGGGACACTCAGACTGCTGTAGCCATTGAGGGAAAGGAACAACTCCTCCAGCCTGCAGGACGACACAGGACAATGTGGAGACTAAATATCCAACAGACAACTGCCTGCCTCCACTTGGAATGTACCAACTGTCCAATTCTCTGCAGTGATCACCTAAATGGCAAATAAAACGGGTCCTTTGTGCATATTTCATGTATAAGTTACCTCCAGCAAGGATTTTATGTTCTTGCCGACAGAATTACTTAATAATTACTGAACCAATTTACCATGAATCCTGGTGGAAGGATGGGACATGAGCCAAGTAAGAACTTTTGGCATTTTCATTTCATTTCCCTTTAACATTATGAGTCAGTACTTTAATTTACATTTGAAGGATTTCCCCCCGGAAGTAATTAATGGATCTTGATGAAAAACAATCTGGCATTTTTTGTGGATCCAAATAAAAATCAGGATCTAGAGGATTTAAATATGCCTTCATGGTGGGTAGGATTTTTTTCAGCTGCTGCACAGTAACTCATCAGGCTACAAACCTGTAACCACCAACAGTGTGTCGCTGAGATAATGTGGATTCAATGAGGAATCAACACTTAATGTGTATCTTCCATAGATTTAGAATTACGTCCAATTGAAAACGAGGACATACAATGATTTGGTGCAGAATTTGAGGGGCACTGTTTGGTCTTATTCTTACTCAGGTATCTCCTGAATGAGCAGCAGCACGGTGTCCCAGGACACTTTGGTGTTGTTGAGGCTCAGACTACGGACCCCGGAGAAGGCTTTGGTGCACCAGGGCTCGAGGGTTAGGCCTGCCAGGGGGTTGTAGCTCAGGTTCAGGGACTCCAGGTTTGGGGTGTTGGAGACAATTTTATTTATCTGAAAACAAAAAAAATAACATTGTCTTAATTAGCCCAGAAGCTTTAGAAACCATTAATTTACACAAAACCACAACATGGACTTTAGTTAGTGGACAATGGTGTAATCAGAGACAGTTACTGCTTATCAGGATGTTTATCTCTCAACACAAAAACAACCTCTGCTACGTTCAGAATGGGACTGCTTGCTTTCTATATCCTTTTATTATACCACTAATACTCAAGCGGTGACAATTCATCGTTGCATTTGATCTTTTACTCTTTTAATGGGAATAAAATAACTTTAATAAACGGCACCTCGGGCCAGTCCTGCAGCTTGTTGTGGGACAAGTCCAGCTTTGTGACGTGAGCACAGAAAGCCTCGATCCACGCCTGGTCTCCTGCCTGGCTGACGCCCCAGCCATCCAGCACCATCACACTGGGCAGGTTCACACGGTCTGGAGGAGGGGGGGGGAATGAATGTGGATTAGTTGGACCCAGGGGCAGGTTTTACATTTGGGCAAAGTCAGGTTAAAAATAAATGCAATGAGTCTAAGTCTAATAAACATTACATTGCTTTTATCTAAAGCGACTTCCAGTAAGTGCATCGACCATGAGGGAACAAACCCAGAACCACAAGAATCAAGAACGTACAATTTTCTTAAAGGAAGCTAAACTACAAAGTGCTTATAAGTAAGTGACATGTGAGTGCTTCTTAATTGTTGTTTTAAACTTTTATTCAAGGTAAATATTTTTTGTGATTGACAGAAATCAATTAAAGTTTTGATAAATGCCGCAGTGTCCTTGGGCAAGATACTGAACCAGAAATGGCCACAACACAACATCGCAGCCTTGTTTTTGTGTTTCCAACCAACCTGTCAAGTTGCACTTTATATCCATTTGGGCCCCGACTGATAAGTGAGTGATTTGCACTCATTTAATAAAAAGTGTAAAGTGCATTTTGTGATAAAGCTTAATTTGAAAGTTACATAACCTTACCTTTTCATTTAACAAAGCCAGACTCACCTTTCAAATGGGAACCTTGAGGACCTGTGCTGGGCACGACCACCGTCCTTATAGGTCCTGTGCACCACGGGAAGTTCTCTGGACTGTACCGTTCCCTGATCACCTCCACCAAGGTACGATCATTCAAGTCGTCCAGTGAGTCCTGGGATCCGAAGCGTCGCATGGCCTCACCCTCGGCTGATCTGTGGTGTTGGATGAAACCATTAGTATGCAATTAAAACATTGTTAAAACTAAAACTAAAAAGGTCTAATTTATTTTCACTGCAGAGCCTTAAAACAACTACATGTCATTAATAGAAGATTAAAGTTGTACTGTCTTCACTTGAGAAAAGAGATTCTGCCCTGTTCTTCCTCTGGATTCATTAGATGGCTCAAAAGGCGTTTTGTACTTTCTGTCTGAACAATTCTAAAATCCTGATGTTCCTGCAAAAAGCCGACAAACTAATAACAATAACATCTATTTTAGACTAAACTGTTATATGACACGTACATACACAATACACACAATAGTACGTCCCAGTGTCTCAAACCCAAACCCCCAAAAAACTGGATCAAGCTGCACAGACAGACATGTTTTCTTCAACGTTCTAAGAATAGACTAAATGAGAGCTGGTCTCAGAGACACTGTCCCGTCTAAATGTCCTCACATTTAATCCGTCTGGAGGAAAGAAAGACGAAAGCCGAACTTTAAGCTGAACCGCAATTGAGTGACTGTATTTAAAATGACGAGCATGTGGTGGGCGGAGGCTCGCTGTGCAATGAGCTGCAGGGAGGCATCAATTATTTAATGTTTTCTGCTGGAATAAAGAAACCAAAAGGATCTTGTTTCAATATCGTATTTAAGAATATAAACAGGCTGCAGTTAAATTGGGGGATGATGTATGAAAGCAACTTGTTACTCCTCATCTGATGACCCAGCCGTCTGACACAGTGTCCTGTTGAAGCTGCTCCAGCCTTTCTGTTTCTGTCCTCTCCTGTAACTGCATAATATACTAGTTCAGAAGACGTGTTACCTGAAGTGATGCTCACCTGTATTATCACTTGTCTCTGTCCCCGTCTGTCTCGGCACTGAGGGGCTGTCGGTGGAAGAGGCCAGAGTCAGGCTACATCCACACGATGCAGCTTGAAAATTGAATGTGAATCTAATTAAATGGTGCCATCCCTAAATTAGAGAATAGGAGATAGTTTATCTTCAGATCTATAAATCTTTCCCCTTCGCAACAGTCTAAGACATCGAAGGAATCATAGAACACTGACATCAAAGCCAACTGAAAACAAGAAATTATTTACCTAATGAATCCTTTGATATTGTTATTTTATGGGTTGAGTTACATAGTGACTCACAATCAATTGTTTTTTCTTTCAGCTTAACCCTTTAACTAACAACATGGGTCAAAAGTGACCCGGCTCAATTCTTATTTTCAATATCCAATAATTTCATCATCCAGTATTTCAGGTGTTCCTTAATTCACTTGTTTTTGATCATCAAAAATCCATATCCAAAAAGGACCCGTATTCATTTTCAAGAGGGTCATGCACGAAATAACACAGACAATTTACATGTGTTTGAAATAAATGTATTTTATCATTTAATATTCTAAGTAGTCATTAAATATCTTGTTTTTTATATTACCACAAATCAACATTTCCCTGACTTTATAAACATACGACCCATCCAATATGTATTCACTTCAGAACACCTTCCAATCCCTTAACACAGCTGCTTTTTCACATCCGATGCATGTGTGCAAAACTTACTAGCTGATAGCTAGCTCGCATCTTTCCTGGCTAGCTAACCATAGCTATATCAACAAAATAAAACTTGACTGATATCAGTTTACACTTAACAGAGTGATAGATATGCATTTGAAAATATGCTTTAGATTTCCTTTATCCAGAGTCTTAGGCTAGTCACAATCATTTCAGACTTACGGTTTAATGTTCATAAAGATGCTGCATAAAGAGCAGGATGAGGAAGAGGAGGAGGCAATTCCTGGTCTTGATTCTGGGTCTGAAATCTCTGACGCTGAGGACCTGGATTATGTTCTCCGGGATCAAGCTGGAGATGTTCGTGGGATCCAGCTCTCCTATATGAAAGAAGGCTGCTTTGATGACATCAAAGTTGAGTCTTCAACGTCATCAAAGAAGCTTTCGATGAGATAGAAGTCATCAAAGGAGCCTTCTATAAAAGAATGTAAAATATCGTTATAATTAAATACTTAACATTTATATTCAGTCAGGAGCCGGCATGTTTGTTTTTACAGTAGTCCAGACTTGAGTTGTTATGACAGACTTGAGTTGTTATGACAACTGAAGCTACAACAAGTTCTCTGTCATGTTTGGAAAGGGGGGGGGGGGGGTCTGAGGTGAGTGGTGTTCAGCTGCAACATCAAACTTCACAACTAAATATCACCTTAAATTCCACACACTGCACCTTAAATTGAATAAAAACTCTACACAATGAACATAATAAATCAGTATTACCTTTCCAAAGGACCAGTGTCTCCACTCTGAACTGGTGTGGGGAGCTCACTGGTAGTTTGCCTCGTTGTCTGGCTGGTAACCAGCTGGCCGGTCCTTTCCATTGAAGAGGGATGAGGAGACGTTCTCTTTCCCACAACACCTGGGTTTACTACATCACACACATTGGTTCACCTCCTCAAAGGATCAGACCTGTAACCAGTGATTACTGTAAGACCAGTTGTTTAATTTCCACTTGTGACCAGCAGGGTGCAGCAGCAGCACCAGTTTATTCACAGTCACAAGGAGCAGCAGGGGAATCTCTATGCTCCAGCTGAGATAGATGAGATAAACTCACCCTAACATTCTGCTTGTACATCAACATGTAGTCAAAAATAAGGGTAAATAAATAATAATACAAATTAATAAAACTAGAAGAATAAAATGGTAAATGTGGTATATTTACTGTGTCCATTGTCTCTGTGCTGTTAATCCTGTGCAGCAGGTGTTGGGTCTTTACTTAGAACAATGGCACATACTCACACTCACACACACACACGCACACACACTGTTGTAGTTTATCGCGATTGGTCGAGTATGTTTATCTGTCGGACTTTGATTCCAAGGCTCCGCCCTCTATCCCCACTGTGCAGACATTGGCTCCAGATGGCAGTGCCGGTTTCAGCGATTCTTTGGTTTCATATCTGGATATTTTCTTCATATACAGTCGTCCCCTAGTCCCTTGCCCTAACCTTAACCTAAACAAGTCATGAGTCTAGCCTCCTCCACGTCAGGAGGAGGGACATGGACCAGGCTAAAAAGTCGGTTTAAGTGTTTATGCTTCGGATAAGTTTGGTTTCAATTAGTTATTTATTGATATAAATGATAATGATCCATCCCGAGATATTTGGGCCTAATTTCTGGGTAGTGGGGGGTAATTGGAGAAGTGTCGTCCATCTTTTAACACAGTCTATTGTTCACACTTAGACAAAGACACACACACACACGTTTACAGCTCAGTGTTGTCAATTCAATAACCTGCTTGTTGTCATGTAACCTGAAGACAGGCTTCCACCCCCCCACCCTTTGACTTTTCCACACCTCCAGGTAAACTGTGTTGTGGTCACGTGATCAGGTCCATGTTAGTGATCTGACACACTCAGTGGACGACAGGTGCCGCTTCAAAAACCCAAGAAAGGATCTAATTTCTGTGACATGCAGCCAACGAGACTCCAGACTGATGAGCTCAGTGGACTCGGTTCAAACACTGGTCCTGGTCACTGGTGCAAGAACTCACACGTTCCCTCCGGAGCCATTGGATCCAGGACGTCTGCTTCAGCAAGTTGACATGAAGATCTGCTTCCAACAAGAGAACAAACAAAACACAACCAAACAACAAATACATGTGGAAACATGTGGCAAATACAAAAACAATGCAAACTGAAAGCACCAGAAAACTAATTTTAAGTTGCAGTGTGTGGAATTTAGTGACACCTAGTGGTGAAGTTGCTTTTGCAGCTGAATAGCCCTCACCTCACCATCCCCTTCAGAACATTAAAGAGAACCTGTGATAGCTGACAGTAACTCAAACTCAAAAGGTTTAGTTTGTCCAGTTTGGGCTACCGTAAAAAACATGGCTGCCTCCGTAGAGAGGACCCGCTCCCGATGTAAATATTAAGTATTTAAATATAAATTACCTTTCTAGATTAAAGAAAACAACAATTCATACAATTTATTGTAAAAAAACATCACTGGGATAATTTTTTATTCAATTTCTGCAAATCGAGCCAGACACACTGAACCTTTGTTCTCCTTCCTTCATCTTCGTTAGTTTGTCTGAAACCTAAGTTTGCTCCTTTGTTTGTGTTTGTGCCTCCAGACATTCAGATCCTGGTCGGCTTCAAAGGCCGGAAACACTTCAAAACAAATAAATGCTGCATGTCCTGTCAACACAAGAGAAGTTACAGAGTCTGAAGTATGTTTCCTTTGACACACCTTGCTACCCCCCCCCCCCCCCCCCCCCCCCCGCCCCCCAGGTAAAGTGACCGATGAAATATTGTCTGTTTGACTATTGGGAAAGCTGGAAAAACAGGAAAATTCCTCCAAACTACTGAATCTCCTCTACCACACCCCACACACTAGGCCTCTGTGTGTGATCTCCTTTCGATAAGATTAGTATTATTTTTATTAATGCTGACATTGACCCTTTGAGCAACAGAGTCCGGTGTCACACAACGGACTCTGACAGTGTCCTGCTCTGTTTATTTATGTCACACATAAATCCATCCTGCTCTGAAAGATAACTGCAACGAGCCGTGTCTGTAAAACACGACATGATTTAATAAACTGCACATAGATTTGAAGAAGAAACACGACAACGTGACACAAAGACCGATTAGAAAGAACCGGGTGAGGAGGGGGGGACGGAGGAGACGGAGGAGTGAGGCTGTTTGCTCTCCCCATCACATCGGTATCCAGGTCACCTAATTTAACACTTTGAAATTCCTTCCCGGCCATCGTGTGATTTCTTTTTAGGGGCCCTACTTACATGACATACACAATAATGTTAATGCAATCACTTACACACACACACACACACACACACACACACACACTGGGATCTTGTGGGTCAGACAAACTCAAAGTAGTAACAGTTGTTTATGGAAGAGGAATGTTCTTAATGAAGTTAATACAATGATCCACTTTACTGGTTGAACTTGGAGGCAGGATCATAGACTGGGTCTAAAAACAGACGACACAAAGTGTAGAGCACATTTCAAACGACAAGGAAATTCTTCTACATAAAATCATGAATAAACAGTATCATGACAGAAGTGGAGGCTAAAGCATCTTGATCCCCCTGATGGCTGGTCATAAGATTAGATTACATTCAACTTTATTGTCATTGCACAGTACAACGTGAGTTTAGCGTCTAACCAGAAGTGCAAAAAAAGGAGTTAAAGTGCAGAGTATTGTGTGTATTTGAAATGTAAATAAATAAGATGTGTACAGTAGCAAATATATATGAAATAATACAGTATTAAAAGGTATTGTGTGATATAAGAACTATGAGCAGTAATAAAGTAAGTAGTACAGTATTAACAGCTTTTGTATGATATAAGAACTATGAGCAATAAGTAATATATCTGAAGTAGTACAGTATTAACAGGTATTGTATGATATAATAACTTTAAGCAAGAAAAATATATAAGTATGAACATACTATAGGCAGAATAATACAGTAGTAAAAATAAGTAACAGTGTAGTGCAAACCCCGCCTCCTCCATGTAAGCAGATGGGACATGGTGCAAACCAAAAAAAGTCAAAGATGGTGGCTGTCATTTTATGTAGTTCTTATCACACTGATGTAAGTTAGAGTGTTTCTGAAAAGTGTGGTTTTCATTACTTGAGCTCCTGGTCGAGCTTGTGCGTTGATGGCAGCGTTTGTTCACCTGGTAGCTAAGCTGGATTTCTGGATCGTGGGAGGAAGTGGAGACTGTGATTGTACAGGACGTGGTGTCTCAGTTCTCATCTTGATTTTCTCTGGCTACGTGCTTGAGTGAACTCCGAAGCCTAAAAAGAGCCGTGCATCACATGTCACTTTCGACCCGAAGGACGACCCCTGACCCCTCTCATGCTCAGCGAGAGCTCACCGGTGATTTCACTTTGCATTCCTGGTTCAGCAGTTGAAAGAAATTCTTCCTTCAAGTCGCCAGCGATGAAAAGCTGGGCTCGGCGTGACGATGGAAAGATTCAGGCAACAAAGGAACAAAAGGAAAAGTTTTGCCGGCTCTCCGATTGTAAAAATGTCTCTGACGGTTATAGCTCCGTTATCTCAGTGGATTGAAGTGACCCTGATAACGCCGCTCACTGTGGAAAGTTCTGAAAGCTCTGCACGTGTGTGTTTTCTCTTTCATCTATGTCATACCACGAGTTATGGGGGGGGGGGGGGGGGGTTCGAACTTGTGACATTGTGGCCACAAACATATTTCCTGGTAGTTCAGGTGGCCACCACTGCTGCTGCTTTGTTAAGTGACTTCACACGTTCACAATGTTATAAAATGCACTTAAATGTGACTTTATTACAGGATGTAACTTCTGTTTACACACACACACACACACACACACAAACACACACACACACACACACACACACACACAGACACACACTGAAAGGTTTATTAGGCTCCAGCGAGATCAGGTACATTTCCTGTTCACCCGATGCTGCCGAGACTTTCTTTCTTTCTTTTGAAGTTTCACAAATTGAAAGAACTCAAACTGGGAATGAGACGCTCTGGATTTCACCAACTTGTAAATATGACATGTCAAATTTAAATTTTAATAATTTTAAATGAACAGCGATTCTTTCCTGGCAGTGTTGATACTTTTATCACTGCAGAGATAACGTGAGGAGATTGTCGGACGATAAATGAAAATGATTAAAGTAATAAACGTCCTTCATTAAACTCCTGTGGTTATTTATTGACTTTAAATATCAATACTAATTTCCAGTGTTTCCTTTTAGTCTAGTTTAGTGATAATATTATTTCCCCTCAGAAAAAGTGGAAAATACAAAGGATGGACAGATGATCATTTACATTTCACTCAACCTTCCGGTATCAGTGTTTCTTCTACATGGTTCTAAGTGTCTTATATTCAGCTCCATCATTCACTCACATTCAGCTTTATTGTTGTTTGTTCAAAGCTTCTTGAATATTAAATGAAAAATATACTTTTACGTGTTTGTTCTTTGGAATAAGATTCTTAAAAACATGTATTTCTGTAAAAACATGTATTTTTTTCCTTTATGGGGTTCTTTTGAGTTTTCTCCAGAATTTCACAAATTAGAATCAGAATTATTTTTATTGCCACGTATATTTGCATATATTGGATATTGCCATGGTGTGGTTGGTGCACTGTACATAAAACAAAACAACAATATATACAGTAAAAAATACTTGCTTCTCCCACTCTTTGAACTGGGGGTTAATACAATTAAGATATACCTGAAGTGACAGCACTTCTTCTCTTTCTTTTTACATAATACACATGATGGTTATTCAGTCCATGATGAAAAAGGCCTAAAATGAACTCAAAACAAAGAATATTTTGTGTCTATTCAACGAATGGGAATAACAATGATTTCAGATGGTTGGAGATTCCTCAGTGTTTTATAACACTGCAGCTCTGCAACGGGATGAACAAGCAAATAATAAAAGTGCAGGTCACTGTGTCACTTTCCCATCCTGTGTAAAGTCAGATGCTATTTCACAGTCATAGGATCAATGGGTCTTTGTTGTAGTTTCTGAAATAGGAGGAACAAGAAATGAAATATGAACAAGTGAAACAAACGTCTGCAGAAATGAGCTGATGAATAATAAAATGAAAAAGGAGAAATACATTTATGCAGCTATGTGTTTTTGTGTCATTCATCTTCACCAAAGTCTTAACAGGTTGATCGTTTCTTTCTTAGAAATCAAATCATAGCGCCAATAAAACATCCTGGGAAAGAATCAGTTCAATCAAGTTCAAGAAAAAGGACAAAACAAGATAAAGAAGGTTTTTCAACGCTAGACACTTGAATATTTCAAATGGCAAATACCTTCTAAAACTCTGTGTACTCAACGGAAAAATGTTGTTATTGGTAAACAACCTGAAGGACGTCATAATTCTCCCTGGGAACTTAATTCATTCTTCAGTATAAATCTGTGAACTCGGCAAAGAGGCTTAAAGTGAGGAAACTAATTTCTGTGCAAGAGGCAAAACAAGATTTTGTCCAACCTGCAGACTGGTTCATCAGAGCTCTGACTTCAACATCTAAACATTCAGCTCATGATACAAGTTTACAAAGAAATCTGATTTAAAAAGGTTCAAACTATTCTTCTCTGTTCTGAATTCAATCGGTGTTGGAGTTCTGGGGTCAGCGAGTTCAGCAGACGGAGGGATTATGGAAACAGCAACGTGTGTGTGTGTGTGTGTGTGTGTGTGTGTGTGTGTTAGACCTCCTCTCATTGACACGGGATCCCGGGGTCAAACATGTGAGCGAGCGTGTCTAGACGTGTCCATGTGTGCTGACATGTTGTGTGTGTGTGTTTGTGTGAGTGTAGTGCGACAAAGAGCGGTTTGTCTGGTAGACACTTCTTCAAAGAGACGTTCGAGGGTTTCAGTGTCATTCACACCAACTTTAGCTCTGAGTACTTAACTAAACACACATTAAACATGGATCATTACAAAAAGAGTCAAAGGAAACATACTTCAGACTCTGAAATGTTAATGTGTCCTTCCATCCATCCCTCCATCCATCCATCCATCCCTCCATCCCCCCCAGTATCTACACTGCTGAGTGTCACAGGAGCCATCCCAGCTGACATTCAGAGGAGGGTTACACCGGCCTATAGAGTACAGAGCCAATGTGAACAATCCTTCACACCAGATTCACACCTACATCCACTCAGCAACATGAGAAACTTCCCAAGGACAGGAATCAAACCCACAATCCCCCTGGAGGAGAGGCAACGGTGCCAACCTCTGTGCCACCGTCTACACAGGGGAACACAGTGTTCGAACCCCGTTGAGAAATTGGCCTCTAAATTCAAAACAACACTGCTGAACGTTGACCTGAATCTTTGAAAGCTGATTGGTGGATTATTGGTTTTATAACTGGGAGGTTTAAAATTCCTTCATGCAAATCTGTCTCCTGTCGCAGGTAGATGCAGATGCTGCCAAGTTCCTGCTGAGCCGCAGCCATATGGAAATATGTTGTCCGGACCTGCACTTGCACACATGGCATCTGGAGTTCAAATGTAAATCAATCCGATTAGTATTCTCCCAAATAGATGCTCTTTATTTATGAGAAAGTATTAAAAATCTATAATGAGAACTAAAAGATAACCGTAAGTCGTCGTAACAAACTGTGCTTTCTACTTTTTGTTATATTACAAATTACATTATTTTACTTCTATGAGCAAAATTTACAGTAAAGTTTAGAGAAATCCAAAAAAATAAAACCAGCTTCTTGTGAAAAAGGCTCTTTTAGTTGATCAGGTCGTAACAAGAACAGAAGAAGAGAAGAAATCAGCCTCTTAATCACTGACTTCACCATCAGAGGGAAATACACATGGATTGTAAGTAAAAGAGTAAAATACGGACTTCGGACTCAGAAATGTTGATGTGTCAGGGACGGACGGAGGAGGGACGGAGGAGGGACGGTGGAGAGGGATGAAGAAAATGTCAATGATCAGCTGAGTCAAACGAAACAGAGATAAACGTTGAATAATCATAACTCAGGGAGACTGCTTCCTTTCCACAATTCAAATACTGGAAACAAACAAAAGTGGAACTGCAGGTGGAGAAAAAAAAGACAAATCCAAAGAACAGGTTTTGGGATTGTGTGTTTGTCCCATTTTGTGTGATGTTGCTTAAAAATCACCCAAACAGATGTGGCCGTCCTCAAAAGAAAAGCAGCTGCAGAACAACGTGCTTCCATCATTTGGGTCTCACGGTGAAGGAAGAGGAGATGTCATCCTCTTTACAGCTGCAAACATTCAGTTCAAATCACAACATACATTGTGTAATTCTAACACAACCAGGGAGAAACCCACCGTGGACTCTCTAAACTCTTCTAAAAGGAACTGGACAGCTTTTTCTTGGAGTCATTTAATGTGGAGGCAGGTTGCATGAAAACCTCAAACATGAAGTGATTGAGCTGCAAAGCAAAGACAGAGACAAACACTGACAAGGTACAGACACTACAACTTCCTCACTCGGCTCCAGCTCAAGGAAGGAACCGTCCCGTGGATTCGATCCTCGAGCTGAACGACGCTCACAGCACCTCAGCTCACTGTGCATTCATTCGTTCAGATCTCTTTGCTTTAACTGTCCTCTGCTGCAGCTCCTCTGTTCAGCCTCTGTCTCAAACACTTTATTCACGAACCTGGGCCAGGTGTTCACACAGCTGTATACATCTAATGAAAGCCACGTGTCTGCATACTGTATATCTGTCTCTGCTCAATGTCCTCCCCGTGCTCCTTGTCCTCTCCTGTCTCCTCTGCAGCTCCACCCAGGGCCCTCAAGGACACCACCTGGTCTGGGGCGGAGGCCTCAGAGGGACAAGGCGTACAGCGTGGGACTGTTCAATTTAATTACATATCATTCGCTTTAATTAACCCGGTTGGTTGAGTTGATTTAAAGATGTGTCCTATAGTTGTTTCACCTGCTGAGTTTCTAAATGAACATGGCAGCGATGAAGGCGTGTTGATCCTCTGTCTGCTGTCAGTCACATGTCAGACGTCTGCATATTACGTTCCTGGTGGAGTTGAAAAAATATAGATTATATGTGTTGATTCAAATCTGATTGATTATCACAGAGATGTTCATTGTTGTTTGCACCGTGACATTGATTGTCAATGGACAATAAAACAAACAAAGAAGAGTTGGAGTAAGAGGAGGTGTCATTCTCTTCTATTAAATCCTCCACTTGGCACATCACCTGCACGTATCCTCAGAAACAGGTTTCTTCTGGCAGTGAACCCAGAGACGTTAGAAAACATATTTATCACAAACAAAGATCCATTTCTTCTCACTGGCTTTCAATTCAAGTTGAATTTGAGTTCATCTGTTATTGTGCAATATTTTTATTTAACGATGTTAAACGTTTTGTTGCTTTTAAAGTCTTTGCTGTGTCTTCTGATATTTTTTTTCGTTGTGTTTTAAGCCTGTTTAGAGCTGAACTCAACGTTGGCTGTTATAAACCTGGTTCATGAGCTTTGACCTGATGTGGCAGAGTGTGAACGGGTCTGAAGGAGTTGATGTGAGACGACAGCAGGAGATCCTCAGCCGGTGTCACCACATCTGAGGTGAAGACGTTTCTAACAAGCGACTAAAGCAGAAATAAAGAAAACAACCATCTGAAGACGTACGTGGACTAGGATCAAATCAATGAATAATCATAAACCTGCTGCTGTCGTTACAAACTGCTAATCCTAGCTCTGGTCATAATGTGGTTTGAGCCACGATGTGTTGCATCATCGCTAATCAGTCAACATCCCTGCACACAGAAACTTACATAATCTTATTTATGTAATATCTTAATCTCAGTGTCAACAAGGAGTGGCCAAGACTAAGGAGGAGGAGGAAGGAGGAGGAGGAGGAGGAGGCATGAATGGGGCCAGAGGTCGACACCTGTTTCTGACGCCTGTATTCATTCTGGCTTCGAGCGACTGGTTTTCTTTATTATAAATCAATGGATAACATTCTTTTTCTAAAGTCACCTGCCTCACAACAAGGGAAAACAACATAAGTGTAAATTAACGAATTAGCCAGTGGATGTTTAATCAAGAGGAATAACAGTCAGTAGTATTTTCTGTAAGAGCACAGAGAGACGACATTAATGGGTTGAAACACACACAGTGGCTACACGTCAGTTCACAAGCTGAATAATCTGATTTGACGCATTTGATTTCTGATCCCAAAAAGAGACGGCACAGAGCGATGAGCCCAAAAAACCCACATCCAGTGATTTCATGTCTCACCCGCCGTGGCTGTTTTCTTTGGCCTGTGTGAAGTTTGTGTGTCCAGGCACCGCTCGTCCTCTCTGTGTCTCTGTCTTGTTCAAATGTCCCCCTCTGTTCGTGGAAAAAGAGCCAGAGGAGGAATGCTTTGTGGGCTTTTAACCCTTTGTCCGGCGCTGATCTGTTCATCCTCTGCCTGTGATCTCTGCAGCTGGAAGCACATCCCAGTGACGTCGCCGCTGCAACGCTCACACGCAGACAAAGGGCGGCTTCCTGGACGGGATTACACGGTGACTCAGAGCTCGGTGTCCCAAAGGAACCTTTGGAAACCTCGACACTCCACTTTCACCCCAGGAGCAGTTTGAGCGGCTGATTTGAAACTTGAAGCGATTGCCCACAGTGGAGCGACAGATTGAACCGAGGACGCCCTTCTGTGAATTCCCCGTCTCACATGCATCACCAAGGATGTTGCAAACTTTAACACTGTTGAAAGTACAAACGTTTAAAGTTTAAAGGACACACTCTTTGAAGTCGTGATGCCTTCCTGCAGCACCAAAGATTTGCATTTGTGCGGGTTTCCTGCAGATGCTCTGGCTTCCTCCCACCGTGCACAGACATGCAGACGATGGCTCTGAAGTGTGAAAGCTTGTTTGTGGGCCGACAGCGACCTGGAGCCCATCTTCTGCCCATCGGCACCTGGGACTGGCTCCAGCCATTTGCACAGATGCATGCTTCTTAACAAAAAGCCATCAGGCACATTCAGGGGACTGATATATCTGAATGTGAGAAATTGACTGATGAGCCTTATAGTTGAAGTATATCCGCTCTACTGAGGGACATTGCAGTTTGTCTGCAGGTCAGCTGGAATGATAGATAGATAGATAGATAGATAGATAGATAGATAGATAGATAGATAGATAGGTAGATAGATAGAAAAATAGATAGATAGATAGAAAAATAGATAGATAGATAGATGGAATGGAATGGAATGATGTGATTGTGTCAGTGTCCAGTAGGAAAGTGTTCTGGAGTGGATAGTACAATAAAATGTATATATATATATATATATATATATATATATATATATATATATATATATATATAAGAATATGTAGTGGTCTGTGCATGGGGCTAGTATAGCCAGTAAAGGGATGGACAGTGGGTTGGTATATAATAATGAGATGATAATGAGCTCCAGCCAGCCTGTGACCCAGGGAGGAAAAGCAGAGACTGGATGAAATGCCTGGGAATAGATGTGATGCCCATGTACGTGCTTCGAGGTGTTGTGGAAAAAATCGTCCGATGTAAACCTGTAATTTCCTACATGTGACATGTGAGTCGGCACGTGTTCAGAGGAGAGAAGAATCTTTATATATGTGACACATGAGGCCGAGTCAGACCTGACAAACTGGATCAACACGGAGCTTCTGCAAAGACAGTGACATGAGTTATACACAGGAACAAAGATGAGTTCCATTCCTTAATAATCCTGATTTATGGTCGTGATGAAAGTTTACATAATCACCTGTGTGGTAACTTTGCAGGGTCGGTTTGAACCTGCACTAAGCATCAGACGGTTTACTATCACACACAGAGAAGGCTGCAGGACATTGAGAACATCCATGCTTCTACTTGCAGGACGAGGTCAAAAATTTTATTTATGTAGTTAAAGTTTATTTTCATGCTAAAAAGAAAAATGATCGAGAATCTAGTTAATAAATAACAGTTCCCTGAAAAGCAGATCTCTCCTCTCACGTCTCAGACTGGGAACATGTAACCCCCTCGCGGTGTCGTCATGCTGAAGCTCGCTCACCTCCTGCACATAGATCCAGTCTGTAAGCTCTCCCCACTGATTGGCTCCCTGAGAGTCACTGCCGAGACTTTGGCCAATGAGAAAGGTGAGCGATGAGAGAAGCAACGCAGCGGTGAGCCGATGAGACGTTCGTTACGTCATGATGGAAAGAGCCAGAAACCAGAGCCGCTGAGATTTCAGAGTTGTGTTAAATGAAACTGGGACATCAGGAGGACAATGTCCAAATCAAGATGATAAGGGGACAGAAGCTAAAATATGACTTTTGTTTATGAAAATAAACAAACAATACTATTTTCCATTGTGATGTGATATTTAAACTGTAATAATCATATCCAGGTCATAAGAATCCAAATTTGCAACAAGAGTCAAAAATAGGCATCAGATAGTAATAATGAGTAAAATGCAATACTTGAGTGTAAGGATAATAATACAAATACATAGACAAATTAAATACAACATAACTACAACCTTCGATCACATGACCTTCAACCTTCTTATGTAACTTTTTAATGCAAACGCACTAGGTCGCTTCAAATTTTGTACAAATGACAAATAAATAATAGTATTATGATTCACAAAAACAAGATGTGAATAATACACCCATTTTTATTGGTGTTGACTGTCCCTGTTGAATAAATAACAATGGGGAAGTTAATTTCACAGGTATAGAAACAAAAGTACTACATTATAAACCTGATGATGAAAAGGCATCATTTCATTTATCTGAAATCCTCCTGTGGGGAACATGAATACATGTCACTAATTCTACAACGTTCCATCCAGAAGTTGTTGAGACGTTTTCCTGAAAACCGAAATATGTAAATCTGCTGTTTGTCTGAGATGAGAAGACAGGAGATCACCCCAGGGAGCTGGGTTCATCCGCCGGAGAGAATGAATGACCTTAATAAATGAAATGCCACATTAAACCGACGTTGAGATATTTTACTGCAAACCTGGAAACTCTCATCAGCTGATTGCTCTGGACCAACATGCAGAAGATCGTCAAAATCATTAAGGTTCATCCTCTGGAGAACATGAGTGTTTTATTTGTAATCAAATTCAGTGTCAGTCCATTGAGTCGACATCAGGATATTTCACAGAAATGTCAGATTTTCGAATTATTCTGGAACCACGTGCAGAGGATCACCAAGCCCAGTGGTGCGTCCTCTGGGGAACATGAGTTTTTGTACCTCATGTCATTGTATTCTATCGGACAGATGTTGAGATCGTTTAACCTGGACCAGAGTATTTTTACTTTCACCTCTCCCAGCAACAGTGAAAAAAATGCTATTAAGAAATAAAGGTAAAACATTATTCTGCTAAGGTCACAGAAAGGGGTTTCTGGACACATTGACCAAACTCCTGCTGTTCAGGGCTCTGCCTCAGGACGTCAGAGAGGAGGAGAAAGTCAAGAGGCCTCACTCTGTTTGCATATCTGTTTTATGTTTATATGTCCTCTTACTAAATTAGAATTTTTTTTTAATATAATATTACCTTTTATAGACCTATGACCGTCTCGACTAATTGACAGGATAGATCTATAGATAGATAGATAGATAGATAGATAGATAGATAGATAGATAGATAGATACTTTGATTACAATAAAATAAGAAAATGTAATGAAATAAATTATGTAATAATACATTTATATAGATAAAATCTATAATTGCATACACATACACATTTGTGATAAGATAATGCAGACATCAATTAAATGGAGGGAATCTGCCGTGTGTGGGGCCCCTGGGAGTCTGGGGCCCCTGCCTGTACAGGTTCGAACCCTGCCCTAACGACTGCAATGCAACAACTGGGCTCTCGGCTTCCTTATCTTCGGCCGCACTCGTGTCTCCAGCATCTCGCCGCCATAGACGATCCTTTCGTTTTACAACACGGGGCCAGGAGGGGCGAGGCATGCTGGTGGTGGGTCGGCCGCTGATTGGTCGGAGGCTGGGCCGAAGCGCCGCAGTATAAAGCCTGATAGCGCGCGGCTGAGGGCGGCAGCTCGAGCTCTACGTGACACGCGCACACATCCCGGAATCACATTCTCACGCGAGGAGAGAACAAAGCGACATGAGCGCGTGAGACTCTGCGACAAAGAGACGAAGAGACGCAGAGACGCAGAGACGCAGGAGGAAGAGACTTGTGTGTGCGCGTGTGCGTGAGTAACCTTCATCCAGTCTATCATATGTAACAAGGCGCCGCGAGCGTGCACGCTGCGGCACCGCGCACATCCCTGCCGCACATGCGTCATGGAGGTCAACCGAGGATGAGGAGGGGGGCGGGGGGATGGTGACTGGAACCCCCACCCACCCCCATTCAACCTTGAGTCTCATATCAAACTTTATTTATAATGACTTCACTTTTACATTGGGTTGATTGGAACAATAATCATATTAAAGTGTAATTACATCATCAACACAAAAATTATCCATTATTTCATCTTTTGTGTCGCTGAGCTTTTTGCTTGGATCACAAATAAAAGTACAGTTAATGCAAAACACCACAATTCACACTGGAGTTAATCTTGTGCTTTGTGGGAGTTAATATTAATTAAGCATGCTTTATTTTGAAAGTAGCATTTTTAACATTTCGTGAAGGTTCAGCTCATTTGTGCATAAACTTACACCAGTGAGTAATAATCATATGGTAAGGCACATCTACTTTCAAACTACACTCAGGAAATAACTGTAAGACATTAACTTAATAATGAATGGTCAGCTTAGTGCTTTAAAGCTTCATGTTTCAGACCACACATCATCATATTTCTATTAATTCCATAGACTGCTGTACAGATTCCAGCAGCCGTTCTCGATTAGAAGAGAATTAAAATGTCATTAACCGTCTGGCCGGGCGGCTGCAGGAGGAGGAGGAGGAGGAGGAGGAGGTCAGGGAGGAGAAGGAGCAGGTGCCGTGTGGAGTCAGGTGGGAGCTCCAATGAAAAAGAGCTGAAACTAAAGAGCTGTGTGTGTCTGTGCTGCTGGCACCTGGATAGAGAGCTTCACCACGTTAGCATCGGAGAAACAACAACCAGGGTCTCATCTTCACTCTGATCTTATAGTCAGGTTTTTAAGAGTCGGCCATTCATTGACGAAGGGACGCTAACGCCAGAACTTGAGATCTTTGCAGCTCGATAATCATTTAGTAAATGATCATCTTGTTTACAGTCAAATAGCCCTGGATGAATTTGGGCGTGGAGACTGTGTGATTGACAGCTTGTAGGGTTTAATGGGTGTAGGGAGCAGGTGTAGGTGTGTCCTCGGTCCCTCAGTCAGGCTCCACCCCTTCTCTTCTATATCTATATGATGACTTCTAGCTGGGAAAAAAACAAACAATCTGCCAAACTCAAGGCTTGAAGGTGAGCTGCATCCGAGAGAATTGGAGAGGAGAGGTGAGGTGGAGGGGAGGGAGGGGGGGGGGGGAGCTGAAGAACACTTCTAATAATGATAATAACTGTTGTTAATATATCCTTAACAATAACAGCAGCACCTGTTTATTCAAATTCTAAATTCTAATGATAAATGAAACTTACTTATTATGTGATACTTTTAAATTCGCTCCCAAAGTAAAAGGAAGGATTTTTCAAAACAGAGGAAGTTGAGTTATTACATGTGAGTGTTGTGATTGTGTTGCAATGATAGAGGCTGAACTCACAAAGTGCCGACACGCACGCCGGGGGCAGAAGTGCTGTGTCACTATTGTCGAGACATTTATTGGTTTTAATGACAGGTAATAAATTGTTTACAGAGATCACAAGTGAATCTGAGGGGAGGGGCCGGTTTGGCTGTGCGGTTGTGAGCAGATATGATGCCGTCGGTTGAGTAGAGTAACACAATTGTCTGCATCAGGTGAATAAAAAGTTAACGCAATGGACAGGAGAATAAATACTTTCTGAAAACATTCCAGCAGGTGGTATTTAAATACGAGGTTCCAAAAAACCGGTGGAACGGGCACCGGGACCGGTTGTTCCAAACTGAGGAAGTAGCCTCCAGCATTATTATTATTATTATTATATATTGTGACTAACTGAGCCGCTCATCTGTGACTGGCTCAATGGATGGAGATGAAAAGTCAGTATTTGTGTGTATTCGTGTTTGTTTTGTGGTGAAAACAAGAAGACAGACTTCAGTCTCCAAGAAAACTCAAAGTGCAGCAAAGTGACAGCTCTTAGGATTTGAAGCTGAAGAAGACGAGTGGTTGTGTAACTCGTGTCTTGAGCCGTGTTATCAAGGTCCTGTCAGAAACATAAAGCCCCTAAATGCACGCACCGGGGGGGGGGGGGGGGGGGGGGATTATTAACCTAATGAACAGACTGCAGTAAAATGAGGTCAGTTAAAGGTCATAAATGTTGGTCTGAGACATTTTGGGTTATTTCCCGAGCCCTAGTTTGGGATTTTCACCAAGTTTCATGATTTAAAAAAAAAAAGCAATGGCTCCATTCCTCCATTTTCCAATAATAAACACGGAGCAGAAAACAATGGGCTCAAGTGACTCAGCAGTAATGAGGTGGGGTCTTTACTGTAAATCAGGTGATTGCTGCTGGTTCCTGGAAAACACTTCAGAGTTTTCTGCCAGAGAGTGAAAGCCGCTCCACATGTAGGCTAGTGGGTCTGCATGTCGCTGTGTACAGTCTGTGTGTGTCTGTGTGTGTGTGTGTGTGTGTGTGTGTGTGTGTGTGTGTGTGTCTGTGTGAACTAGAGGGCCGGGCTCTGTGCCAGCTCTGTCCTTATGTAACCATCTGCACTCGTCCCAAAATCTCTCACTCGTTCCACTTCATTCTTTCCACTTTTTTCTTCTCTATCCTCATTCTTTCCCCGTCAGTCTTCCTCTCCACCAACACTCCCTCTTCTCCCTCTTCTCCTCCTTCTCCTCCTTTTGTCCTCTCAGTCCCTATCCCCTTCTTCCTGTGTAAGCATGACTGTGCAGGTTGTCCACCGCTCCCAGCTTCTCAGCACCGCCCTTGAACTTGTGAATGAGTTCAAACCGCCTGCCGCCTCCAACACTTTCACTAGTTGCTGCATTTCGGCCGAGGTGTCAAAGTTTAACCTTTAAAACTATTAGAAATAACTATAAATATAAACAAAACACAAATACAACCGAGCATGTGGAACACGAATGTAGAAATAAAACATATACATATATTAAACAGTTTATTCTGTATGATAAAAGTTGTACTAGTCGTGCATGTCTCTCTGTGAAGCTTTCACATCCTGGAGCTCCGTCCACCTCCAGATGTTGAATCCAGCTGCTGATGTTGTGTGACTGTGCAGATGCATCGGTTTCGTGACTGTAGGAGAGCACTGGTGTTTGTTTGTACACATGCAGCCTGTGAAATATGATCTGACGGCCGCCGGCGTCCTGTGATCATCTGAGAGAACCTGTATTGTGTGGCAGAGCCGGGTTACTGCAGATCAGACTCCTCGGCTGTCACACAGTCTGTTTGTTGAGTCGAGGTCAAAACCAAGTTATTTTCAAAAGACGTCAGATTAAGAAAAGCTGCAGTCGGTTAAAGTATCAAGACATTTATCTGAAAGTAATTTGTTGCTGAAACAGAAATCTTTCAACACCCGTGTCCTGTCCTGTGAGGAATGACTCAGCAAATCCTCAACTTACACATATTCCCCATGTGACATAACTGACTCTTGAACACACTCGGTGTTGTTCGCAGTCTTTAAATAAACTGAAGTTAATCATCTACCACAGTCGGTGAAAATGAAGGAGTCAAGAAGAAATTCAATATGAAAAACTATATTTTTCTATATCTGTGAATTTTTAAAAAGATCTTCCTCTTTCAATTCTTCCTGTGTGCGTGTGTGCATGCGTGTGCGTGTGTGTGTTACCAACGTATCTGTGTGTCTGTTTAAGGTCATGTTGCTTTGCTTTGTTGAGCTTTCAGGCCAAGAGGAAGTGTGTATCTGTGTGTGTGTGTGTGTGTGTGTGTGTGTGTGTGTGTGTGTGTGTGTGTGTGTGCTACAGTGGAAATATACTGACTGACCATTGTGACCACTGACATGACTCGGCAATGATTAACTAAATCACCTTGACTCTCATTCTTAAGGCCTAATTATAGTCCTGCGACTGCAACCTCGGAAGGCCACGCAGCTGCATCGACGGATCCGTTTTGGTTTATGCTTCCTAAACGGGTTGCGCGTGTCGCAACGCAATCCACCGCCAGAACACTAGGCGGAGTAACTTTTTTTTTCGAAAACAAAACACACAAAGAAGAGACGTCTTCTTCTTCGTCGAATGTTTATTTACATCGCCACTCCGGCTCCTCATAGCTTATTTCTCGCGGACAAATCGGCCAGTCAGTGACAGGTTATACAAGTGGTCATACTTTCGGATCTCTTCTGCCAAGTGCTCTTCTATTTGGTCCATATTCGTTCTTCTAAATCTTCCGTGATTTCCGCGTATTGTGGGGCATGAAACCGGAAACTAGACTCCGGACGGGATGTAGTAAGCCGACCAATCACAAGCCTTGCGGGCTGCGTGAGGCTCGCGTCGTTTTGTCGTATAGTTACAAGAATTGGCGGAGGCACGCAAGCCGCCAGAGGGCTCGAAAGGGGCGTGTTGCGTGTCTTGCGTGTCTTGCGTGCATGCGTGCGTCCGTGCAACACGAGTATAATTTGGCCTTTAGTTAAAAGTGCTGATTATAGAGCCGACTCAGATGTTGCAGAGTTAAAATAATAATGAAGTTTTTCTCTTTTCAGTCAAAATGGATCTCGATGATAAAGAAGTTCTCTCCGGAGAGATTGTGCCTGTGGTGATAATTGGTAAGACACACACACACACACACACACACACAGACACACACACACACGCACACACACACTTCACAACGTTGGTGATGTCACAGGAAACCTCAGAGGCGCAGCTGTGCTTATTGCTGTTGCCATGTAACGTGTGTTATGATTACTTCACGGTGAAACGGCACAAGACTCTTTTCAAGTCCGTTTTTCCTGTTTTCTCACGAGCACCTGAACTCACATGCTCGGTCAGGAAACTGTGAATCAAGCAGGAGGCTTGTTTATTAAGTTACATCCCAGAATCGTCTTTTTACAGTGTTGTAGGATCTGAGCAGCAAAACACAATTTCTACTTCTGCTGCTTTCAGACGCTCACTGAAGTCTGGATGTTTGTGTTAATGTGAGAACACAAACGTTAGAGTCAGAACCTCCAGACATGTTCCGACCAGGACTTTAGAAAGAGTTGTTCTCCAGCCTCGGCAGGAAGTGCAGGAGTCAGGGATGTTATCAGATCCTTATCGCCAGCCACAGATATACAAAGATTAAAAAAAAAAGCAACATATTTCTGTTCCCCGGTGATTTGTTAAAGGTGCAGTCACGACTCTCTCTCTCTATTCGTTCTGTCTTTTCAGGGCAAAACCTGTGAAGGGACTTTGGAGCGAGGCAGAAAGTGTTTGTTAGGCCTTTTTACTTTATTAGAATAAATCTGCTTCTTTTAAGAGTTCCTGTTTTCTTATAGACGCAACAGCACGGTGTGAGTTCTCTGCTCTGTGAAGACGAGGCTTTGTTTGAAAACATTACTCATCACTTGCAGGCAAATGAGATATTTTAGGCAAATGAGATATTTTACTGTGCTGTGTGTCTGTGTGTGTGTGAGTGTGTTCTTGCCGAGTCATTGTCTGGTTGTCCAGCGGGTTTTAAACCTGTGTGAGTCTGTGATGACAGTCGCTGGGCTTTCTTCTCTTTGACGGTTTGACAGCTTTAAATACATTGATAAGACGGACGACAAACAAACGCCACTTGGAAGCATAGCAACCAATTAGAGACGCACAATACGCACACAATGACTCCACCGTCACAGCATTATGTGGATTATCAGTGCACTTAGAAACCAAAGGAAATTGCTCGGCTGCACTCACCCCCCCTGTCTGTTTGTCTGTGTTTCCCAGGTAATGGTCCGTCAGGCATCTGTCTGTCATACCTGCTGTCGGGTTACACCCCCTACCTGTCGCCTGGGGCATCGCACCCCAACCCCCTGCTGCACAGCAAGCTGGGAGAGCAGCCTCACCTGTCGCTGCTGGAGCAGGTAACACACACACACACACACACACACACACACACATGCAGCCGGTCATTCTATAAGAGTGAAAGTACAACAGTGCATCTCACCGTCTCTTCCTCTAGGACCTGGAGTACCTGTGTGAGGGGTTGGAGGGCCGGTCGACCAATCCCATGGCCGTGCTCTTTGATTCGCTGCTGCTGCCGGACAGCGACTTCGGCCTGGACTACACGTCTCCTCTGGAGTGGAGGTTCGAGCCCGAGCGGGCCATCCCTCACCTGGTGCTGGGGAAGGGTCCACCTGGTGGAGCCTGGCATGTACGTAGCTGGAATTCTAGATTGTACACAGATTATTGATGATTCTTATGTCATCTGCTGGGATGCAAGTGAAAACCAATGAGATCAGGTCGGCAGAGAGGTTTTTTAACTAAATAACTTATTGATGTATTTTTGGGTCATCCAATCAGATTAGAGCATCACATAGATGGAACTTTGCACTTGTAAAAACACACAAATGATCAGATGACAGCACAGAGCTGGAATACAATCAGCTCATTATGCTGGAACTCAACATTATATTTCTTTATTTTAATATTTCAAATATATCAAATATTTTATTCCACAATTTTGTTTGTATTATTTATATATATATATATATATATATATAGACGTTGTGGTGAAGTCAAGTTTGATTATATAAAATATTTTAAAACTGCAGTTAACCAACGCGAAATACAGAAAAGGAATAAAATTATATTGATCATAATTTAATGAAATGGAATAAAAATGCATTTAAAAGCCCCGGAGAACTTCACAGTCTTTGGGACGGCTGCGGAAAACACATGCCACCCAGTTCAGTGATTCCACTGGTTTCCAATGCCTTGCCGACTCACCAGGTTGAGCTCTCATTGAACTCTCTTCTCTTCAGTGCGACACTGCAGCCTGAGCTTAGACTCACACGTTACGTCTGAAGTCACGATAACAAGTCCCGTGAGGCCTTGTGATCCACACCCTGATGCTAATGTGTTCAACAAGCTCTGTTTTTCTTTCTCAGGTGAATGCAGAGTGCACAAGGTGTCTGTCATTAAGCCTAACACTGTGTGTGTGTGTGTGTGTTGTTCCCAGGCGATGGAGGGCTCCATGCTAACTCTGAGCCTGGCTAACTGGATGGAGCTTCCCGGACTCAAGCTGAAGGACTGGATGAGAGAGAAGCGCAGGTTGGTCCGTCCACGAACAACGTGGAGCTCTGTTCCCTCGGCCCATGTGACCTCACAGCCTCGTCACCTTTAATCAGAGAAGATTGTTTTCACTTCCACTTCCTCGTTTGGGCTTGCGGCCCCGAGTCACACGGCTAATAGGTTCTCCCAAAAAATGGTTTCCATCATTTAAGGAAGCTCTCGTCACACTGAGCTGCAAAGTTTGGTCTTAATTAGTATTTCATTATTTACAACAGGGTGAAACACCTTTGATTTACATACAATGACAAGGAGTGATTAAATCAGACTCTTCCTGTTCACTTCTTATTTTCAATTAGTAGTTTTACTACACACTCTTTAAGTTCTTATATAATTTGTGTTATTTTGGAAACAATGATAATAAATAACGTTTTCCTGTGTTGTATTTAAACAAAACTGTCTTTTCGGTTCCTTTTATTCCAGAAACGTTCGTAACGACCGCGCCACCCCAGCAGAGATCGCCTCCTACTATCAACACTACGTTTCCCAGATGTCCCTGGAGCAGAGCTTCGCCTGCGGGACCACCGTCAGCTCGGTGACCAGGCAGCTCAGCAGCCAGGAGGGGGCGCCGTCCTACTGGAGAGTGACGGGACTGCAGCGCCGCGAGGGGGAGGAGCTGGGAGGTACGCTGAGTTCGATCTCTGCTGATTCATGTCAAAGTGTGAAAGTGAAAGAAAAAGCTACAGTCCCACCTTCGTCTGTCTCCTCCTGTTAGACGGTTCCTCTGTTTCGGACGAGGTTCCTTTCTCGCTCTTGGCCCACAACGTGGTTCTGGCGACGGGGACCCACGACATACCGGCCCGACTGGGGGTGGAGGGCGAGTCCCTGCCGTTTGTCTGCCACTCCTTCTGGGAGCTGGAGGCGGCCATCTCGAGTGGCGAGCTGGACCAGACGTCGGACGCCGTGCTGGTGGTGGGGGCGGGTCTCACGGCGGCTGACGCTGTGCTGGCCACTCACCATCTCAACACGCCCGTCTACCACGCCTTCAGGCGCTCGGTCACGGACCCGGGTCTCATCTTCAACCAGCTGCCCAAAGTCCTCTACCCAGAATACCACAAGGTGAGGAGAGAGAACCCTGAAGCTGAGGAGGGTTTTGTGATTTCTGTGAAACGTCTGCTGTTTCCATGTGTGTATTTAAAGCCTTTCTTTTCGGTATGTGACAGTAAAGTGAATACTTTTGGGTGTAGTACAAAACAAAATATTAAAAATCATAAAGTCATGGAACCCAACCTGTTTTTATAAATCCCTCAGAGAAGCCACGAGCTTGTAAATTACATAAAAAGTGAATTTATAATCCAAATAATAGTTTTTAATTAACCTGCTGACTAATTCATTTGAGGGATGATTCGGATGAAAACTCTGCTTTTGTGTCCTTTGGCGTCCAGGTTCACCAGATGATGACTCAGCAGCAGCACCAGCCGACTCCTCCCCCACAGGACCACGCCCAGAACACCGACTCCACCCCTTCCTCGCCCCCCTCCTCCTACTCGGGATACCTGAGCTTCCCGTGTCACCGGGTCGTGGCGTTCAGACCCGACCGAAAGTGCATCCTGGAGTCCGAGTCCGGCCAGCGGACAGTGGTCCAGGTCTCCAAGGCTCTGGTTCTTATCGGCGCCCATCCCAACCTCTCCTTTCTGGAAGACAACGGGCGTCAACTCGGCGTCAACACCAAAGAGCCGATCACCTGCCGGAGGAACCCGATCGAGGTGGACCCGTTCACGAGCAAGGTGGTCGCAGCCGAGGGGCCCGGCATGTACGCCATGGGGCCGCTGGTTGGAGAGAACTTTGTGAGGTTCCTGAAGGGAGGAGCGCTGGCTATCGCTAGCGACCTCGCCAAGAGACACAAGGAGGTGGGGGAGGGTGGGGACTTGGCCACAGACACATTGATGGACAAATGGCTGGACAGACAGACGACCACGCAGATAGAGGCTAGGGCCTGTGCTGTGGACTCGTAGCAGGATGCCAAGGGCCGAGCGGAGAAATGGACCGAAGCAAACTAAAGACACAGGTCACATCTTCCACTAATCACAGAGTAGGGACATCGATAAGCTGCCAGACAAGAGACTCTGCAGCTGGACTCTGGCATCCCCTCAGATCTACTGTAGATCTGGTTTGGCTAAAAGAAAAACCGCCAAACCTGAGGAATCCTGAAGGTTATAATCACACAGAAGGCTGGAGCGGTGAAAGGGCAGCGAGACGGAGACACTGTAATGAAGACGTGACGGAGGGGAGACACATCACATGTGGGAGGATTTGGTTATTTGGTTATTAATCAGGATTTTGCCTTAAAATGACTCTTAGACATGTTTAATCCTGTGTAAACAAACAGCCGAGATTCTTCCTGGCTTCTGTTATTTATATCTGTTCTGTGTTTTAAACACATTTCTGCTCCTGAGGGTTAACAGCAAGTTATTCTAATGAGAAACTTCCTTAAAATCATGACTAAATATCTCACTGTTAGGATTTAAAGCTTCCATAGCCGTGGATTACTCATGGTTTAAATCATAGGCTGTTTATACAGATGGATGACATGACAGCTCTCAAACTATAAACCCCAAACATCTTGATCACCCCCTAGTGGCTGGATGCAGTGTAGGTCATAAACTCACACCTCCTCCAGTGCATAGTTAGTGTAAGTCTTGATTGACAGCTGAGGCTGACTCGTGATTGGTCGAGCACGCGTGTAATCGTGGGTCTACACCACCATCAAGCTGAGGCCCCCAAATGACATCAAAAGCGCAATATGGCGCCCCCTGTACCTGGGATATGTGAACTATATCTCTGGGAGGATGCAGAGAGGTGTCGTCCATCTTTATTTACAGGTTGATCCTGTGGCAGAGAAAATGAGAGATAGTAACAAGACGGAGGGGGGGAATGGAAATGGAGAGAAAAGGTAGAAGAGAAGAAGAAAAGAGAAAAGAAACCAAGTAGAAATGATCTTTTAACATATCAGCTTCTTATCTCTGAAATGTCCTTGATCACTGCAGCTACTTCCAGGTCGAAGTTGAACCGTTCAGCCAAACTTCTTTTTTATTTAACAAGTTTCATCATCATCAGCTTGTGTCCTCACGAACCGACTAATAATGAATTCCTGCGTCTTTATATCATAGTTATTATGTGAATGTTTGTATATTATGGATTTTCTGTGTAGTGAATCTGAACTGTTCTATTTTTCCATGCGTCATTTGATCATGTAACTCAGCCTGAAATTCTACCTGATATCTTTGTAAATCTCCATAACAAATATTTTATACTTAACAAAAGAGAAATATACGTATATATACATAGATAGATATATATATATATATATATATATATTTTTTTTTTTTATTCACTCAAATTGTTGAATCTGCAGCTGTTAAGTGAGAGAAAGACCAGATAACAACCAGCACTGTTTCTGTCGCCCTGTGGACTTTAATGTTATTTCCTCATGAGGCATAAAACCACTTCTGTAACTTGAAATGACAACAGGAGGGTTTTTAAAGAGGTCCCATAAAGAAAGATGATTTTTATCATTATTTTTACTTTGCTTCCTCAACATGCGCCTTCCACTGTGTTTATTCAAGTTTAGATGATCCGGTAAAAAAAAAAAAAAAAGGCTCATGAAATGCTGAGCTAATGAGATTCCCCTTTTTTTTTTTATCGTTCTCAATAATTTTGATTGAAATAAAAAGATTCGGCGAAGGAGACGAGTTGAAGCGCTCGACGCTGTAATGACAACTTGTGATGAGTCGATGGACCAAGTTTTATTATCATGTTTGTGGGTCCAGCTCTTATTCTACTTCCAGACCCTGTGTGTGCCACTCACTACAATGAAGAGAATACAAACTTCAATATAACACAATATACAAACATGTATATACAAAAACACCTTCAGTATAGGCTACAGAAGTTAAAAGTAAAAATTTTAAAACAAAAGATTCATTCTTATATTTTGTCCTCTACTGTAAAACTATGTAAATTATACAGAGAACTAAAGATGCAACTAACTATTGCTTAATTATGAATTAGTCAGCTGATCATTTTCTTTTTTATATCATTCACAACACCTGTAGATACACGATATTTTGCATTTTTCACAAAAATAATAAAAATATTCAGCTTATTTTTACATCAGACATCAAATATCGTTTTGGTTTAACTTCAGTCAGAGTTGCAGTTTCCATTAATCCCACATGAACATCTCTCACACTCCTGCCACTGGTCATTTGAAGAGTTAACACTCGTCTTGGGCCTTTTCTTTCCTCCTGACGGCTCCTGATGCCTGAACACTGATGGTGACCTCTGACCCGGAGGAGCCTGAGGTGCCTTACGTCTCTCAGCTGCCTCGGAGCGTCCTCCATGTCTCTGATGTTATCAGGTCAAACTCATGTCCATCTTTATTGACACGACTTGTTTGTAAACGCCTTGTTTGTATGAATGGTCTGATTTATACTGACAATAATCTACTTGTCTCAATATACAACTGAGTTTCTATTAAACAGAAAGATCCATCAAATGTTGTGTTTGTCTTTTTGGTCGATAGCTTTTCATTGACCGACACAGATCTGTAGGGTTTAATTTGACATATTGTGCTTTAACAGCCACAAAATCTGTCTTCTAGTGTTACAATAACATCACAACAATAGTATCTCTACCATTATCCACTCACTAAGCTTAGGTTACTGTTTATAAGATACTGAAGGAATTGAACAACAGATTCCCTCTCTTCTTCCGCTCCAGAATGACGGAGGGACATGTTGGAGTGAGCTGAGAAATAAGCTTCATCACAAAACATTACTTCCATCAGATTCTAGACCTTGTTTCCCCCACATTTCACAAATAATAGGAGATAATAACAAAAAGTATTTATATAGAACCTTTCAAACCAAGAGTTACAGGTTAAAAAGGGAAAAATTAAACCATTTAAGACAGTTATAAAGCAAACAGTGGGAAACAATCTTATTTTATTTAAAATAAAGAATCTTCAATTTGAAGATCACAGACGAAAAGAGCACAGATCCAGAAATGAAAAATCCACATCTGTAAAAATTTGTCTTCAAGAGAGATTCAAATTGATCTAAAGTTTTCTACTGGAACAGAACAAAATAATTCCAAAGAAATCAGCATAAAGACGCCATGTCAGTTCTCCCTCTGGCCAGCAGGTGTCACTGTTGCACTAATACAAATACAGCTCAGACACACGAGTTGTGACTCAGCTGGTTAAAAAACTCTTTAGGTTGAAATTCATAGAATCTCTTTTATTTTACTTTGGGAAACTGAATCTGTTCGTGTTGTTGTTGTTGTTCTTGGTTTTCACTGCTGCTCCTCCCTCTGCAGGTGAGACTCAGACTTGTGGACATGTTCTGTGACATTTCAATCACAGCCTGTTGATCCTTTAACAAAAGAGTTCCCATTAGATTCTCTGTCAATCAACTGCTCAGTTCATCTCTTAAGCACTGGTCGGTGGGACCCATGACTAATCCCTGCCCCGAGGCCCAATAGGAAGTGGATCCGCCCACTGGTGTTGTATATGAATATATAAATAACTACAAGTAATATACGTATACATAATCTAATCAGTTTTTAATATAGAACAGGAGTTATGAAAATAAAAGTGTGGTTTTACTCTTGAAGTGCACAAACACTGATGCTTTGTCTCCATAGAAACCATGTTGGTGTTTGGAGTGTTGATGGCAATGGTCCGTGCCTGACACACACATACACACACACACATACATACACACACAAACACACACACACATACAAACACATACACTGAACCACTGATATACTGGCAAACACCCACAGATGTACAGCCTTGTGGCATGATGGTCACTGGTTCCTGTGACTCAGCTCGTTGCCTGGTGGTGAATCAGCCAGATACACCGTGATAACAAGAGGAACAGCCTGAACGAGTGATAACGAGAGGAACAGCCTGAACGAGTGATAACGAGAGTTTCAGTTACAATTGTTCGTTATCATCAGTGACTCATGTCCCAGAGGTTTCCTGTCTCTTATAAACTGTAACAGTTGGACCTTTTAATAGTTACAGGCTGACCAGAAGCCAATGGAAAGTTCACACAAGAACAACAACATACTAAATGTGGTTGATTGACCCCCCCCCCCCTCTGCGCCACACACTCTAAGAATTATGACCCATTATAACAGAGTGTAAGCATATATTGAAGATTTAATTAACGTCCAGTATATGTCAGCATTTACCACATAATTCTTCCAATGGAGACATTTGTGTCCACCTGTAAAGAAATGACCTCAGTCGATAACACACAGGTAAATTAAGTTCTTTCAAATTAAAGTTACCCATCGATTTTATTCATACAAACTTAATTTAAGCAATTTCTTGAGTTGGCCCGACCATTTCCTTTTTTTCAGTGTAGAAGACGCAGACAGAGACGTCAACTTAGAAAGACGATGAGACTCGGGAGCTTTTAGTGATGAAGGCCGAAACCGGTGTTGATAATCTGTAAACAAAATCACGTGAACTCTGCAGCAGCATTTATACGTCACTATGGTCTACCCAGGCCCCCCCCCCCCCCCCCCCCCCCCCCCCACACCCTCGTCTGAACATAACGGATATTTTCCT
The DNA here is from genome assembly GCF_949316205.1 of Platichthys flesus. Classification (NCBI taxonomy): domain Eukaryota; kingdom Metazoa; phylum Chordata; class Actinopteri; order Pleuronectiformes; family Pleuronectidae; genus Platichthys; species Platichthys flesus. The sequence continues at coordinate 26,470,488 of NC_084946.1, forward strand.
GTTGTTGTGAACGAGTCTGACCCGGACAATCTCCTGCTGATTCTACAGATGTGAAAGACAAACTCCTGCAGATTTTTGGACATTCTCAGGAGCTCACATCTGGAAAACAGCTCAACATTACAACTGTTTAACCACATCGCTGTCATTCCTTATCAGTTAAAAACATCCGTCTCAACTCTCATATTCACATGTAAACAACATAAAGTGTTATCATGATGCGTTCATCAGAGGTTTCTGACTCCCCTGACCTTTCCCCTCATCCCACATTTTGGTCCAGTGACCTCAGATCCTGCGGCTCAGAGGCTTTTGACTCTTGTGAGGATCAGGTCTGGACTCTTCCATCTCTGACGACGAGCTGTTCGAACCACATCCTCCAAACTGTGATGTGAGAGGACGCCTGCTCACGCTCGGGCTCCAACATCAGGGGAAATTCAACAGAGACGATCTGTGCAGAGTTCAAGGTAATTACAGCAAATACAGGGTGTAACGTTACACACACATCCTTCAACTTTCCCCCCAAATGATATCGTTCACTTGTAGCGTTCTGAGGATCTGTTCTGTTCAGTCGTCCACGTGCTGGGAACCAAGGTTCTACAGTAACTCAAAACTTTATGTTCTTCAGGATATTTTTGTATGTCACAAATTATGAACTACTTTAAATTACTATAAGATAATTATTTCAGCTATCCATTGTTGAAACAATGCTAATTTACAATAGTTGGATTAGTTCCAGCCCCTAACACATTAAAGTTAATCATAAACTTTATTTGTATATCACCTTTCATACAATACAAAACACATTAAAATTACATTTAAAGGTCAAAGGAAATAAAAAAGAGATAGATTAAATTAAATATAAAGAAATACAAATTAGTTAGTCAAAGTCTGGAGTCAGGAGAAATGTTTCAATAATAAATTAATGATGATAATAATAATAATAATGTAATTTTGTAATACTAAAAATATAAAATAATTAAAAATACAATAATTAGAAGAAGGAGAAGAAGAAGAAGAAGAAGAAGAAGAAGAAGAAGAAGAAGAAGAAGAAGAAGAAGAAGAAGAAGAAGAAGAAGAAGAAGAAGAAGAAGAAGTATTTGATATGGTTGCTTTAAAGGGCTTTTATTTTGAAACCCAGTGGACCGGATGTAGAGTGGATCAGTGTGTGTAACTTGTCGCGGGGATCGAACCCTCACTCACTCGCTCCAGGTCGAGACTCCTGTTGGAAGTATCCGGAGGGAAGCGTCCTCCTGTCGGATCAAGTCACTGGAAAACACCGCGGTACCGCCGGGACACTCTGCGGGGGAAACAAGCACCAGCAGCGGGTTTGAATCCGAGCCGGAGGAGAGCTGAGGCAAAGCGGGTCAGAGGACCACTGATCGATACCCTCGGGTTGTGTGTGTATGCGCGTGTGTGTTTTCGTTTGGAAACACACACACACTCTCTCTCACATAGTCACAGGTTGCTAGCGGAGTTGACGCTAACCGAGCTAGCCACGTTAGCTTCCCGCAGCTAGCCGTGTCCTCCACCTTTTTCCCAACCACCACCACCGGGACCAAACAACCCGCCGCAGCCGGAGTTAACGTTCGCCGAGGCGGCCGAACCCTCCCCGCACGGGCCGCTCCACGCACCGGGTCACGATGTGGTGTTTTTCGGGGCGTGTGTCCCGCTGGCCGGCTGCTAGCCTCGGCTGACCGGAGCCTGCTCCGCGGACATGGATTCTCCTCCCGGGTTCTACCTCTCTCTCTAAAGCTGGACTTTGCGCTCGGGCCGTTTTAAGCCGCAGTCCTCCCCGGGTTTAATCGCATTCTGTCGGACGAGTGTTTCACTAAATCCCGCCTGGGTCCTTTTCTCTGTGCGTGTTTTTATTTTTTTCGGGAGGAGGAGGAGGAGGTAAAGAGAGGAAGAGGGGAAAGAAAAAAAAGTTTGGGAGAAGTTGAGGATTTTTCCGAGCCTGTGGAAAAATGGATGCGGGTATAGAGAAGGAATGCAGCGCCTTGGGAGGGCTCTTCCAGCTCATCATGACGGACATGAAGGTGAGGAACCCTCCAGTTCTACTAAAACACACTTCAACATGTCTTCTATTCATGTTTCATTTCATTACCATTTATTTAAAACCATTTATCTCTTTTTCTTCCACGTCTTCTCCAACTTTCCTTTTCATACTGATTGATAATGTGACTTCTTGGAGCTTCCTCCTGTAAAAAAACACATTCAACACATGGAACTGGGTTCGTCTTTAAACTTAATAAGTAAAAGTGGTAAAAATATATAAGCAAGGTAAATAAAAACTAGTAAAAGCATCCGAATAACAACTGACCTCCACACTGAGTGATATCACCTGCTTTTCGTTTCATCTATAAAAGCCTGTAATTCATTTCATATCATCTCATCTCTAACTTTCCATTTCACAATAGTTGTGTCATATTTTATCTTTTTAGTTTCCTCTTGTATAAACCACACACTGAGCATGAAACTTAGAAGATCTTTATCGTCATTACACATCATACATTGACACTTATATATCTATATACTGAGAGTTAATTAAGGCAATGCAATATCTGTATATTGTCATTATAAAAATCATGTGTTTTTAAAAGTGATATAAAACAGTTGATTGGATTTAAAGAATACATTTTGATCTAAACACTGGGGGCCCGGGTTGGCTGCTCCATTCATCCTCTATGGAGATCCTCCTGCGTTGCTTCACTTCCTCAAACATAACAGCCATGTCAGCGCTTCCTGTTCGTTGAGTAATTGATTGGTCAATCATTAAATAATGGATTAATCATGTGAATCATTCAAACAAGCTTTTCTGAAATGTTGTAATCTGCTAAAATTGTGACATCTCCTTGTTTTGGACTGATGGCTGTTTAAAAAACACTTAGTTTGAAAGTGCACCATCTTGGGGATTGGGAAATTAAATCGACCACATTTTTAAAAACAAAGCCAATAAACCACTTCTCTGCCCTTTAGACTGGTTGAGTCAACACTATAAAGAGATTAGAACATTTCAATGGAACCCAGGAGACTCCTACCTTCAATCCCCATAAATGAAATCAAGCTGTGCCACATTTCTCACATTCATGGATCTCAGTCGTTGACGTCTTATCTCTCGCTATGTTAAATACAGTGAAGACATTTAATGGGCTCTTCCTGGATCCATCCCGCATCCTTCCTCTGGAGTTTCCTGGAAATCTGTTCAGATCTCTTTTTTGCGTAATCCTGCTGACAAACAAACAAACATCCAAGGGGGGGGGGGGGGGGGGCTAAACTCCTCGGCTAACATCAGAAAAATGGTCTACTTCAGAAAACTGGCTTGAGCTTAACGTACTTTAAAAAGGCCTTTTTTAAATGTGTGTTATTAATGAGTGCCTGTTGGAGGCAGGGTCCGATGTTGATTGGGTAATGAGTGAGCAGAGGTTAGGGCTGGAAGTGGGCCATGTGAGCGGGTGAGAGGCTGGATGGGGGAGGATTCTACCAGCTGTGGGCTCTTTGATGTTTGTTAAGCAGGCTGCCCTTTGCTGTCTGTCGGTGTTTCACTGCTCTCAGATGGTCGTCGTTATCGGCCTCTATTTCCAACCCGACTTCTGCTCTGAAGCAGCCGGAGCAAAGCCGACCTCCCAGCAGACTTCACATCCCACATGTATACCCTGCTACTGGTTTGGTATGGCAGCTCCTCAGTCTGCTGCTTATGTTCTGCAGGGGATTTTTGTTGAGAGCTCAAATCTCCAAGTCAGCTGCTAAATTTGCATCGGCCCCTGATGCAGCAGGAAAGATGTCCAGAAACCGGGGTGGGGCACTTGCATGGTTCCTCTTTTCCACCCGGAGATATTTGTGTTCTTCCTGTTTCTGGACAGTTGTGTGTTTTTTTTGTGTGTCACCATCACGCCTGCTCACTCGCTGGGAATGTGACGTTTTAATGTATCAATGAGGACGACCGTCTGTGGAAGATTATGAATCGATAAAATGTTTTTTTATTTTAAGATACACATTCTATTTTTGTTGATTTTAATTGATATTTCCAAAGAGTGGTTATTGCCCTTTTAACATCCATGTGTGTCATGAAACCAAAGTTCAGGATTCGTGCAACATGCAGGATTATTGTGTAAGTGTGGATCTTCAGATGAATCACACAACTCCTCGCCCTGCTGTGTTGTGAAATTCCGTTTCCCATCACTGCTCTTTTACTCTCTGTAAACAGATTCTGCATGTGAATGTATATCTGTAGGCGAGGGACACGATTTTGGGGAAGTCTTCTTGTTTCTGTTTCTAGTTTGACGAATCACGTTTTGAGAAGCTCTTTGTTCGCCTGCAGGGACAAAGTCGTTTTTTATTAATTTATCTTCTTTCATATGCAGATAGCTGTTAATAGAGATCAGCCAGAATGTTATCTGGATCTCTAAACACCTACGGGAAATATTCACGCTTTGTGTTTTATGTGAGGAAACGTTCGACTCACGTGATAAAAGAAAGTAGTTGGATCGTGAACAGAAGATGGACGATGTCTACACCTGACGTCCGACTATATTAGGCAGGGTTTCGTTTTTAGAAGGCAGCTGATTGGCTCTGAGAGACCGGCCATCGCTGCAGGTAGCGGTGTCCTGACGGCGTTATGGAGAAGTGGCGGTTCAGTAGGAACTAGAGGGATTACGACGCGTGTGCTGCACTTCTGCTTGTTTATGGTTCGATTTCTTCTCTTTGGAAAGTACACGTGACTCTTATCTCAATCCTGATTGGAGCAGCCGGTGGAGTCACATGTCTGCGACCGCACGCTGCCTGAGAGCCGACAGGCTCGATCGGTGTGAGACGACAGAACGTGACGGCGGCGGCGCAGGTCTCATTTTGTTAGAACGTTCTGGATGGAACATGATGGAACATGCAGACCTCCTGTGGTGAGAACAGTGAGCAGCACGCGAGTCACTTCTGATGTCAGATAACAAGGAAGAGGGGTGGTGTGTGTGTGTGTGTGTGGCAGATGGCAGGAGTGCCCCCATTGGTTCTGTGCCATGTTGGTAAACTACCAGGATATGATGCCACAAGCTCTGAATCAATAACACACACACACACACACACACACACACACACACACACACACACACACACACACACACACACACACACACACACACACACACACACGCTCATGTCTAATTAAGCAGGGAGTTGCTGTTCAGATAAATCTCTCCTCAGGGCATCATAACCCTCAGGCAGTGAGGCCACAGTGAGTCTTAATGTAGATTATAGGTCATGTTGTGAGTCAACAGTCGTTTAAAGAAATAGGAAAACATTTCATTATAAAGTTGTCGTCCTGCAGAAGCTTCATCAGACCTTTTTTAAAGTTCCTCTGGACAGAGACAGACGACTTATTGATCTGTCTCGGCTATATCAGGGTTGACATTATGAGCCATCGACCTTCCACCCCCCCGCTCGCATCCATCCCTCCATCCTGACATGCTCAGTACATAGCTTCACTCTCTGTCATGCCCTCACTCTTGTCTTTTTGTCATGTTCATCCTTCCTTCCTCGCCTGCTCTGTGTCTCTCCATCTGCTCCCCCCTCTTCTCCCTCCTGGTAGTTGTCCCTCTCTGCCCCCACCAGCACTGCCCAGTGTAATTTGCAGCTTCACGAGGATTCGATTAGTGTTTGAATATTACATTTCTTTTCCTTATTAGCTGTTAACTTTAAAGGATAATGTCACTCAAAACTGTGTGTGTGTTTTTTTGCTGAATAGTAAATGGCTTTAAGAAGCGAGTTACAGATGTGCTCAGTGTCGTATGCATTCAGCAACACACACACACACACACACACACACAGTTTTAAGTGATGGTTATGGATGGGTTACTGGGTTTTTTAATCAGACCTTTCTATATGATTAACTGTGTGTGTGTGGTGGGGGTGCATACGCATGTGTTCGTGTTTTCCGGCTTTTCACAATAAGACAAACACACACACACACAGGGTTAGGGTACAAACAGAAACACGCCATGCAACAAACCACAATGTGATGTGACGTCACTGATATGCTTTATAGTTCCTGATAGGTGTGTGTGTGTGTATGTGTGTGTTGGAGCTTTAAGAGAAGTCTGTGCTGATGGGGAAATAACCAGCCTCAGGTGAATATGGGTGTGTTCGATACCCGTAACTTGGTAGAACGTGTAACACCTCAATGAGGCAACACATTACACAAGTTAACACAATATCAAAGAGGCCGTGTTATGCTACACACATTGTTTGATAGAGTCGCCTGTTGCTTTTAGTTTTAAGTGCCACATAAAACTAAGACATGATCTTATCATAAGGGGCGATGACTAAAGGGATTGACGGGAGCGGCTGATTCAACAACTTAATTGTCATAAAAAACAGTGACGTCCCAGTAACTCACTCAATGAAACCCCCTTGCAGCAATTTTTGGAGCATGACCGCAAATATATCAGCAGCATCACACATCACCCATACCCCGATAAATTGATTTACAAGTATAATACTGTTATAAATAAAAATATGTATTTAAAAAGAGTTTGGTTAAATTGTAAAACTTAAGATAAAAGATAATTATGACAAAATACAGTGTATATCTTTAAAAATGTATGAATATATATATATATATATATATATATATATATATATATATATATATATATATATATTCATACATTTTATATATATATATATACTTTAAATTTAGTCGAAGAACGCTGCATTACTCAACAAGGTTTGATCGGCCCTCTTACCTCTGGGCCGATCCATTCTGACGTGTTGAATCATGGACTGGGAAAGGGGTGGATGGACATGAGTCAACTGGGAGCAGGAGGTGGGGAAGCATCAAGGATGAGTGAATTTCCATAGAGGCTGTGGTTTTATAACTGAGATATCTCCACAGCTATCTGGGCATTGTGAGGGTTTTTATTGATGGAGGTTTGGAATCGTCTCATTAGGAGTTAAGTGTTTGGATCACAAGTGAATGCTTTCATTGTTGTTTTTCTTTATTGAGGTTCTTAAAGGAACTGGTGTTGGGTCGTTTTATTTCAGGCAATTTCCTCCCAAAACTGGGATTTTTATCACGTTGGCTTTGTTTTGAAAGATTTTGTAGCATTGTAGTGTCTGCGTTTCATCAAATGGAAACAGCGATGACAAAGAGACACACAAATAGGATGCAAAATAACAGAAATAGTCAAGTCACATGGAGATCAGCTGCCACCTACTTCCTCGTCTCCTGCACCGACAGGAACCGAGGGCCCTCTGAGTAAAAGACAAGCGAGACACACACAGGGAAAAAGAGTGAGCAGGGAGACATGCTGCTTAATGACAGCTGGACTCACTGGACTCATAAAACATTCAAGTCTCTGAGTCACAGTCAGATGTTGAATTACAAGAGAAAACACATTCCAGTGCAGAGCAGGCAATGATTAATCCCAGTAACGGGCAAGTTCAATGAACAGCAGGTACATTTTCATTATCCTGACAAACATTATTATGGTTCGTCTGTTTACTCAACGTAGTGTTACGTCTTCACCAATGGAGAACAGCCTCTCTCCTGGAAGCCAGCGTTCTTTAACATGCTCTACAGACACAGGCTCTTTAAATGAGTGGGACTATGGACTGGGGGGGGGTTTCTTGCTTCTCATGGTTTTGTATGAAGGTTCAGACAAGCTGCTTGCTGCCATGTTGTCAAGTTACATCCCAGAAGTACAGGGCAGACTATCTACAAGGTATTTTAGGAGCTTCTGTGTCCCTGTTAACTTTCAGAACTTCTAAATAACCGAGGAAAGAACTTCAATCATGATAATACACATCATCTATAAGGGAAACATAACGACTTTTCAGCCGCTGATTAATCACCAGCTTTCAAAAGCGGAGTCCCAAAATCATCTTCTCTAATCTCTGGTGCACTTGATTTAATAGAGGCTGCTGAAAAAGTGAGTGAACAATTAATCAATATTTAATGAATCGGTGGGATAATTTTTAATTGTATTTATATGAGAGTAACTGAGGAACGTTCCAGTCAGACTTCATGTCCGTTAGTAACCAGCTGACTTTCCACCTCGATTCATCTGAACTTCATCACGAGCTTTGGTATGTAAAGAATTACACGCAGACCCCGAGCTGAAACACTGAGTTATGTAAAGAGAGGAGGAATGGAAAGTTCATGTTCACCTCCATTTGTTTGTCTGACTGAATGAAAACCTCATTACTTCTCAGATAAAGGACCAAGCAGTCGACTGCACTGAACAAACCATTAACCTGCTGTTGACTCGCCCTCCCTGTCTCCTCTCCACTCACTCACTCACTCTCTCCGTTTTTGTCTGTCTCTCTTTGCGTTAACCAGTGTTGCTCAAACACAACGTTAAACAAACCCATAATCCTGCTGTTTGAACAGTCTCAACCTCTCGCTGTCCCTCGCTCTCTGTGGCCTCAGCTCAGTTACTTCAACTCAACGACTGTCAGAGAGTCAGAAGCACATCTCGGAAAGTCAATCAGGTCTGCCGGGCAACAAACATACCTCCAACCAAAAATAATGCTTAATAATAAACCATAATTCAGGTGAAGTTCTTTCTTATTGCTGTAGTTAAAGTCCCGATCATTGTCTGGTTCATGTTTTTGATATGTAGTAGTATTCGGTCAGTTTTGGGGGCGGTTGTGGCTCAGGAGGTGGACTGGGCCATCCACTAATCTGTCGGCGGTTCAATTCCAGTCATTCCCATTTTACAAGTGTCCATGGGCAAGATCCCAACCCAGAGCAGGGGTTTAGTTTAATGCGGGCAGAGACCACCTCTTGTGGTTGGACTGATTTCTGGTCCTCTGGTACACACCATGGTTTGAGTTACCATTCATACCCCTTATTTTGGATTAGGCTAAACTGAAAGGTCAGAATGTCTGGACCAAACAAGCAACGTGTGAAAGCCCCCCTAAGCACCAAATTAGTGTATTAATCCGCAGCTGAAAATAGTCCCCAACACATGAACTACTTCCCTCCGGTTCTAGTAAAGTTTACTGAAAACGTATGGGACCAATTCGTGGGGCTGATGCAAGGTATCAATATATTTATATCCATGAGGGTTTATTCTAAACTTTATGATTTTATGGCCAAAATGCCCATAACCTGGATATGGTTTTGTAATGATCCTCTGTCTTGTGTAATTGTCCGGTTTCACTCTCAAACTGGTTTCTGAGGAATTTGCACCGTCACATTCTTCAAGCAAATACTTCTCCACTCTGTGATTTATGATAAGAGGGTGATAAATATTCACTGCACTACAAACCAGGAGAGTTCCCGTCCAACAACAATATAGAGAGAAGTGTAAGGTAACATGCTCGATGACAGACGTCCCGGTCAGTAGTGTCTGTTGTCACTTGAACCCAACTTTAGTTCTGTTGCATGAATAACAGATTTAGAAATAACCTCTGGTGGCCGTGGTGAAAGAGATTTGTTTTGTTTCTGGCAAAGAAGGGAAACAGCAGTTTTTGTAATCCTGGCTTATTAGTATCATGTGTTTAACTGCTACACAGGGAAAATGGCAGGTGAGGTTATGTGGGGATTATACTTTGCTTATCTTAACTTAAACGCTTATCTTTAACAGTAGCACAGGTGAAGGTAGGCTGCCGAGGAGCTTGTACACACACACACCTCATATCTCAACTCTTTGCCCAGGAGCTGCAGCGGGTTCACATATTCAAGTCACAGCTTTCAAGACCATTGTCAGTAGGTGGCCACTGTAGACAGCCATCCACAAAGTTATCAAGTTAGTTATTCACTGTTTTGTTCACAGATAATTCAACAGATAATGCAGTCCTCACAGATCAAATGACATCACATTCAGGAATAATGCATGTTAAATGAAAGGCATCCATGCAAAGACTGATATTTGTATTTTAAGAATCAATAGTAGATTATTTATATACAACTCTCTCAAAATATGAACCTATAATCCATCTGCTAACCTTGAGACCGGAGCTCCAGGTTTTGATCCCTCCTGCGCAGACCCTGGCTAAAGGGGAAGATGGTGGCACTTGCATGCAGGATATTTTAGCATAATTTGAGGACAACGTGAGGAGTTTGAGACTCATTGTGCATCTTTTATATAAAGAATAAATCCCTGAAGGACATCTTTGCATGTTTCCTAGACATGTACATGTTTACCAAAGTTGAACCCAAAAACCAGTTCCCTGGAATTAGCTTTAAACGTGTTACCAATAAAAAATAGCAACCCCTCTCTGAAATATACCAAACATGTATAATCTATTATCAGTGCAACGGCAAACCAATATGTAAATTAAGTGCATTTACTTAGCAGCACGCCTGGCTGCACATGCAGAGGAAGCTGGAGCATGCACACACACACACACACTTCACACACATCAAAAGTTCCAAATGTGTTCTTAAAAAGGCAGCTCATTCTTATGCGGGTTTGCTGACTGTTAACTGTTGTTAGAGACATTGTGTACATGTTAACTTACAGCCACTGCATGTGTAGTGTCTCTGAGGCTGGATCAAAGTTATGGTTCTGACCTTTTTAACAGAATCAACTGTTTGACCTTGATGAAAAACATCAGGCACATTCAGGGAATTGATATCTATGCATGTTTTCAGTGTGGTGCGGTTTGATTTGACTTAAAAGAATTGTTACATGGTGGAGGTATATGATCAAATGACCAAACTTTAAATCAATGAACCAAGCAAATATATCGAGAAGAACAATATTTGTTGTTTTCAGCTCTACTCCCCTTCTACGTCAATCTCCAACCGTGGCAGCTCACTCTCTGACTGACTATTGTCTTTGGTCTTTGTCGAGTCAGTCTGGACTCGGTGAAGGTCAACAGGAAAGTCCTCTTGTCTCGTCAGTCCCTCCACAATGTTCTGTCTTCATCTCTGTCCTTTTGTTGGTCAGTAGAGCAAGTCAGGATTATCAGGGCAGGAATAGACGACTCACACTGACTCAAGTAACCGTATACCTGGTCATGCTGTCTGGTTGACCAGGCAGATAAGATAACAGAGCTGTATATCTTCTATACACGGAGAGCCATGGCTGTGTGAATGGGTTTACTGTGTCAGTGCCAGTAGAGCAGACTGTTTTTTCCAGTCGGCTGTATGGTGATCATGCACCAAAAGCTGGTTCAGTTTATGACTAAAGTACTGTGTGTGTGTGTGTAAGACAAGTGTCCTTCACAAGTTCCAAAGAAAAAGATTACCTGCAAGGGCTTTCACCTGGACACGGGAGAAACCATTTTAACCAGTGGGAACTTTTGATTTTTGACTTTTGACATAATTGAGGCAGGGTCAGTCTTTTGCCTCCTTCAAAATCAGAATCCACTCAAGCACCCAATTGTTGTCTCAGACTAAAGAGATCCCCCCCCCCCCCCCCCTGTCTCTAGAACCACAGCAGAGTAAAGATGTAAGTGTATCTGTCCAGCCCAATGATGGCCGACAGCTGTTTTGTTTGCAGCTGTCTCTGGGAACCCCGCGGACGCCGTCAGTGACCTTTTCTGGGGCCTGGGACCCTGATTTAGCAACCGCTGCTTTTAAAGCTCTCCATATCAGGCTGGACCCTGAGAGCCTTCTCTGTGGTGTTCCCAGCCCCGGCCTGCTGGAAAGCCAGGGCTGGTATATTTTGTCTCCGACTGAGTGTGACATTCCTGGCAGTCACAACAAATCCTGGCAGAATTTAAGGTTCAGGCGAGAAGTGGTTCAGGGAACAAGGGCGGCATTGCGAGAGCTGAAATCCAAGCAGCAGAGACATTTTATATTGTGTGATCTTGGTTTTTAGCCCTTGAGATCTTTTATAACATCATAGATAATAGAGCCTGACCTGCAATCATCAATATCAGTGTTTGTTTGCATATATGCACTCAAATAAAAACGTTTATTTTACAGAATTAACAAACTCTATAGTTAAAACAGTCAAATATAATTTGGATCTGATTGTTGTTTAATACTTTGGCAAATATAATGGTATGATACTGTTTTTACTCAAAAATCCACATTGGTTTAAGAGTAATAGATTACAAAATATTTCAGCAAATTAGAGCTGCAACGATCAATTATTATTTTATTTTTTTTCCAATCAACTTGATCATAAGAGTTTGAATTGAAGATTAAACTGAAATACAGATTGAAAACTCCTCCGGTCTCTACGAAAATAAAACCAAACGCTATATTCTCATATCTATACAAGTGTCCTGCCGTCAGAAATGCTTTATTTACTCAGTTCTATCAGTTCAGTGATGATTTCAATGACAAAAGCTTAATTTATCGTACCAATGCTGTAAAGCTACTTCCAAGTTCTAAATGTGCTTCATCTTGGATCTAGTTTCACTACAAATTTTGTTCTAGCCATAACTTATTTCCCTCTCTGCAGGGATCGATTAGGTTTTTAGACAGTTTCATTTCCTTCCTCTTCCATTTATTGCAGGGTTACTGTTAGTTGTTCACAGAGGCATTCAGTCAGTCACCTGCAGTATTTCATCATGCACTGCTAAATCCCTGCAGCTAGTAAACCTGTCAGCCCCATGCCGTGTGCTCGCCTGGCTAGCTGGGAAGCTGGGAAGCTAACAGCTTTAGCGCTGTTTAGCTAAGAGGCTAATGGTGTGGCGTTGAGGGTTAAATCGGTATTATCCTCTCTCTCTGGTGGGACCAGCAGAGACAGAGGACAGACAGGGTGACTGGGTTCAGGAAGATAAAGCTAGAGGAAGTTGGATTCACCGTTTGTTTCCAACCATTTTACATTCAGCTACCAGAACGCAGCACCAGCAGCTGTTGGGCGCAGATGTCACCCAAGGTCAGACCCCGGAGCCTGAAGCAGCCTTAGATTACATAATCAATCAGCTGCTGTTACAGAGAAGACAGATTAGCATTTTGCCCCCTACAGGTTAAGATATTCTAATTTCTGTTCGAGACTGTAATAGCTTTTCAACAGATGTTTCATCAACATAGTCATTTAATGAAAATATACAGCGTAATGCCTTCATGCCAAGGACAGTAAAAATGTTATGGATGTATTTGTGGGTCAGAATTTGACAGCTCATGCAGAGTGTACAAAAGTTGATAGAGATCTTTAATGATATTACAAGGGGGGCAATGTAGTCAAATTGTATATTCCCTCACATACTTGCTTTATTCTGACATTTCAGTTCATCTCTCTCCCCCCCCCAGGGGTGTATTGTTTTTGGGTCATCAGTCCGTCTGTCCATCCGTCTGTCCCACTCTTGTGATTGTGATACTGAGCCTCATGAACATACGGCAAGTTTTGGCTTCAAGTCAAAGTTACAGTGATTGTCGCGATTTTGTAAAGTCAAGAGTGACTGGTGGGAATTTCATCTGGCGCACATGGAGGAATTCATTAGTATTCTGTGGTCAAAGGTCAAAGGTGACTGTGACCTCACAAACACGTTTTCTTTCTAACGTCTATCGGGAGAAAATAATCACGTCATGGCATTTTATATCCTGACTCAACTGCATGCAAGACGGCAACAAAGATGTCAACTCGGGAAGACGAGCGAGAGTTGCAGCAGACAGTGTCCTGAAAGGGAAACTGCAGAAAATGTCTGGGATCTGGACATTTTGCTTTCTGAAAGCTACTTATGAGTCACTGGTTTGTGGAAGCATACAGCAGTCAAGGCAGTGGTTTTTAGTTTATACACCAAGTCGGTGAATGGGGCTGCATCTATTACCTGAGATGACTTTGAACATAAAAAGGTGATTTCATGGGGAGATCGATCACAGCTGGATGACAGCAGCACTGTTCAGCCTGTAATAGGTTGTGTATGTTGTTGGCAGCATCTGTGTTCACGTGAAACCCAGTGAAGCCAAAGCTAACACAAGGCTGTCGACTGTTGATTTCTTTTACACGGTTCTGAGCTGCTGGTGAAATGAAAACTGTCAAAGGAATGTGGTGTTCACTGACACCTAGAGCTGCGGTCAACAGAACAGTGAAGCAAACATTTTGATCATCAGTTTGTTGTGTAGGATACTAAGTATACACAAATACTGATTCCGCGACATAATACTCATTAACTTGAAGTGTAATGTCTTCCTGTCAAAGTACCTTCAGTCATTCTTCTTTTGTTCCTTCTACCTTGCTCCTTCTTTTCTCCGCATTACGTCAGTGATTTCCTCTGTGCCCTGTCTTCATGTCTTTTTAAAAATACTGCACTTAGTGGATTTCATATAATCTGATTTTCATTTAGATCTGATCTCTAATTCAGTCAAATCCAGTAATCCTCAGTTTTAAACACTCGTACTGCAGCTGTGTGGGAAAGTGACGAGATATTCAGATATCGCTCCCTTTGTCTGCTTACACACACAATTGTCTTAGGTTTACGGTTATGCAATACAAATAGTTAAAGAGCCAAGTCTAATAATAAACTTGGTAAGTCCTCTTGTAGTCACACCCTTGTGATGCTATTGTGTATTTAATGTCTTTGGTGTTCTCTCTGTGTGTTTGCTGCAGGCCAGTTATCCGACATGGGAGGACTTTGTGACCAAAGGAGCCAAACTGCAGTCACAGCTCAGGTAAGGCACACACTCATTCACATTTAAATTCAATGCGTCATTAGTGATGTACTATCAAAAAGCTCACCATGATGCTACAGACAAACACTCACATTATTAACTTAACAGCTTGATGTTTAAATACTTTATACTACATTTTGTATACGTTCCTTTATTCAAGTCCTGCCAGGAGTCAAACCTAGATGTGTGCACTCTTCTCTTGTGTTAAACTGCTGCTGACACAACACCTGCCTCCTGTCCATGCCAGAATCCCATTGGACAGACGGTTTGGGGATCAATATATTTGGGGTTGAAGTTCTGTTTACTTTGACTCACTGTGCAGCCTGGTTGAAGACAACTGGCCTGCTGACGCGATAGAGAGAACAGAGCTGATCTCTCTGTTGGACATTATGGCTTGTCTCACAAATCTTTGTAGGTTTGGTCTAAAAGCTGCGTGTGGGGGGGGGGGGTCATGCACAGGTCGTCATTAGAACTTTGTTGAACAACACTCATCCCTGGAAAATAGCATAGTGATGTTCAGTAAAAAAAAGAAGAGATTAATCTGGCTTAGTTTAGAGTGATTTTATTTTTCTAAAAGGCTCTCCTGGTCAATGGAAGTGCACCTTCCTGTTGGATTACCTTTTCATGGCAATGCTGATGCTTCACCTGCCGTTTACCTTGGGATCCTTGAGATGAAAATGTTTGGTTATTCCAGCATCGTGTTCTATTTTCACTGAAGGCGGTTTTTGGTTTAAACGCCCACTAAGAATCATCATCATCCAACAAGTGAAACTGACAGGTTTCCTTAAATCTGATTTTGCCTGATCTAAATCTTAGGAAAATCTTTTAGTTTTATTATAACATGACTCACGAATGGTAGGATGTTTTATAATTAGTCTTAAAATCCAGGTATGTTATCTGCAGCTTTATTAAAACACATTGAAACAAGTAGAGGGCACTGGAAGAGAACATCCCCCCCGCCCAGGCTGAAGCCCAATCTCACACTGTTAAAGAAAATCAATTCAAAGGGTTCCTCCCTGGCTCGAACCTCAGCCCTCCACCAAATGTCATGGAAATGTCAGTAGTGTTTATGTAATTCTGCCAACACACAATTGGCTAAGTTAAAATAACCTCCTTGGCGCAGGCAGTAACTGAACACAGTTTTCTTCTGGTCCCAGTTCTGTGTTTGATCTCCAGTGACCCTGCAAATCGTCCTAAACATAATGTGATTGTTGTATTCGGTGCTTAACATGAAGGCTGCTTGTGTTCTGACTCTGACTGTCACCCACACAGTGACCCAGGAGTCAGCTCAGTCTAATGACAGCGTAATGGCTTTGCTTCCCAGTGGGCGAGTTTACTTTGATAAGCATCTCTGTGCCTGCTGGAGCCAGTTATAGGCCATTAGCCGGCTGCACACGCACAGATGTAGGCACAAATAGGGCTCCACACCCACTGTTGTGTTTGTTCATTAAACCACCATAAAAATATATTTAATAAAAACGATTTTAAAGTCTGATGCATAAACACAAAGACATTAACTTGACCTTACGTCGGTGAACATTTCCTGG
Source organism: Platichthys flesus (assembly GCF_949316205.1). Classification (NCBI taxonomy): domain Eukaryota; kingdom Metazoa; phylum Chordata; class Actinopteri; order Pleuronectiformes; family Pleuronectidae; genus Platichthys; species Platichthys flesus. Next base: position 26,486,541 of record NC_084946.1, read on the forward strand.
ATAATTAGGCAGGATCTTCTCGACTTGAATCCAAAGTCCCCAGCTTCCTTGAACTCAACTCTTCATCAGATAACTTTTCATAGTTTAACGAAGTCTAAACCGATTTGACGCAGCGAACAGTTAAGTAGATTATTGTCAAAGAGCGGTTGTGGCTCAGTCGAGAAGAAGTCTTCACATGATTCACATGAGTTTGTCTGCAGACGAGTCTGAAGGCCTCCGACAGAAACACATGTAGACACAGCAGACGTGGTTAGAAATGACAAACAGTAGTGGTGGTTAGAATGGGAACTATGGGCTGGAGTCACGCGGGTGGGGAGCTGGGATCTTGCTGCACCCAACACAAATCTCGAGGCTGTGGTGTTTATTGTTGTGCAGATTAAATCATTGACAGTCCTGTGCAAAGGTTTTAGGCACTGTTATAAATATTCATAACAGCTAAACTGTTGCTCTCATTAACTCATCAGGCTCTTATTCTGAAAATACAAATGTTACAGTACTTTGCAGAAGTTGGATGCACAAAAGGTAAAGGGAGAATGCCATGAATATTTTTTTTTTCAAGTTGCCCTCAGGTAACTTCAAAAGTGCACCAAACAAGAAAAAAAAAATCAAATCAAAAATTGGGTCTGGAAATCTTCCTGAAGTTATCTCTAACGTTTTAAGAACACAGCAGAAACTTATCCAGATCAGACACGTTCACAACAACAGGAAAATGTCTGAAGTATTCAGACGAGCGGTGGTTTCAGACATCCCATGATTTTGCTTAGAAAGACCAGCGCCAAACCTTATCTGCAAAAGATCTCAACTCTTGTTTTCTTTCCCGGTGGCTCGTTCCATCATTTTACCAACATCTCAAAAGCTTGGCCTACTTGAACGTTTGCATTGTCACATCCAGCCCCTCTGCAAACCTTCAGGGGAATGTCTAGACTTCAGTGCGTGTCTGAAAGCAGCTTCAGTCTTTGCTGCGACTGCACTTTGGCTTTAAAACCACACCTTCTCCTCTGGTCACCTAACGACAGTCCCTGGCAGACAGTTAGTTCCGAGGCTCTGGCAGACCTGTTTAATTATTACAAATTTTGCTCAAGAAGTCTGGTGTACGATTTCACAACATTACAGCTCCACCCTGACTTGTAATCCAGTATCTGAACTATACAACAGTGGGTATCATCTGGAAAAAAGACAAACCAGAGCCTCTGTCACAACCCATTGGAGTTTTTGGGTTGAAGACCCAACGTTGTGTTTAAACCCAGATATTTAAAACCAGGGGGTTCTGTAGCTCATGGTTCTCTCTGCAGCTGTTGGTGCACATCAAGGAAATTGGTGCTTTTCTCAATCATTTTGTAGTTCAGACGTAGTTTAGATTTCACTGCTCACAATGCAGACCTTGACTGTGAAGCTAATGCATTTCTTGTGTGTGTTTGAGCATAGATGTGCACACACAACCCATTGACAGCACTGTCACCTGATCCTCTTAGTTAGGTTTGCAGGGATAATGACTGTGTGTGTGTGCGCCCGCGTGCGTGTGCATGGTGCAGCTATAGAAACATGGACCTGACTGGTAATGGGACACACACAGAAACAATACGTCCATTGATGAGGATGATGTGTGTGTCAGGAGGGATCCAGTTACACTCCTAACTTTGGCCTTTGAGGGTGGCGGGCCTCTCATGTGGCTGCACCAATCCAGCTACCAAAATAAAAGTCCTTTATTTTTCTTTTTAAAAACCAAGCGGAGGTTTGTTTGTGATGTGTCCTCGGCTGCGGACTGTGGTCCGACTCCTGCTGCGCTCATTTGATCTGAACGAGGGAAGAAAGTCTTTGTTATCTGTCGTGGTTCACGAAGCAAATAGAGGTTAGATAATCACATTGTTATCTGCCGTTTGTCCTGCAGCAATACGGCTAGCCGGTCCTATTTAGTTCATATAAGCCACTTTGTCATATTGGATGTGTGTTCATAGGGTTCAACTTAAGGACAATCAGGCCTCGTCCACACTACTGCAGATATTTTCTGAACGCATATATTTGGAGCAACTGGAACTTTGGAAATATTCTGGAAAAATATCCAGACTTCAGTTCATGTCTGAAAGCAGCTTCTGCCTTTCAAAGAACTGGTTCCCAGTCCTCTTTGAACTGTGTCTTAATGAGGCAAATGTATACATCTCGCCCACATGCCCACATTTGTAATTTGTATTATTTATTTATACAACATACCTCTGTGTTCAATTCGATTTATATGTGTTTGGTGTTTGTCTTTGATTCAGGACGACCATCGTGGTAACTGGAGCCTTCCTGGATGCTTTTCAGAAGGTGGCAGATATGGCAACCGGGACCAGAGGTAAACACACAACTACTCACACACACTCTCATAGAGACACACAGATATACACTGTACCCTACAAGTCAGGAAAATCATTTGAGTTGTTTATGAGCAACATCATACAAGTGACCCAGGAGAAAAGTTCCTTCTCACAGTGTGATCTTTCACTGTCTCGCTTTTCATTATAAATGGTGAGATCATGAGGGAACTAATTAACTCCAGTTACTCTCTGGAGAACAGGCGTTGTGTATATGGGTGTGTGTGTCTGTTATTATATAATGCAGCCAAACCATTTAAGGTTGGTGCTACTGGAGAATGAAAAGTGCCAGGAAAATGGCTCTGATGTTTTCAACACATTTCTCTTTTTCCTTTTCATCTTTTGTGCCTTTCTGTTGCTGGTCAGTTGTCACGTCTCTTCTAATGTATAACTGTCTTTCTCTCGCGCTGTGAAGTGACACCTCATGTTCATCTGTCTTTGTTTGGCCCCGGATTCGGTTTCACACACTGACATCCACACACAGACACTTTAAAATGCAGGTCGGCCTCAGCTCTTCAGACCTGAAGTAATCTGACGTGCTCTTGTTTGCGTTTGTATTCTGAATTGGATACAACAATCAGTTTCACTGTATGAGTATCGAGGTCATGTCCTTGACTCATATTATTCATGCATGGGACGTTTCAATGTTAAAACAATGCTCTACAGATAAAGCTTCTCCAGTCTCACCGTCGGATCGTTATAAAGGCAAGGTAATGAGAGCTAATGCTGTAATTTAAAGAGAGGGGCGATCTGGCAAAACAACAAGACATAAGGAGATAATTTTATAGAGGCCATGCTTTCGTAGGCCAAGTCCTCTGAAGGATGCATCCTCTGAATTAGGACACAGCTTGTAGCTCCAAATGACATCACAAGTGCAAAATGGTGGCACCTCTTTCTGGGATAATTTGGGTTTGTTATTATACAACTGAAAGAAGTTGAAATGCATTGTTAGTAATGGAAGTCACCATAAATGATGAAGAAGAAGAAGAAGAAGAAGAAGAAGAAGAAGACGACGTCTGGGAGTTGGTTGTGGTTTGCTAGTAGCTGCTAATGTAGCCTGGAGGCTCTAGTGTCATTCAGGGATGAAGAGCAGGCCCCAGCCGTCTGATAAGCTCACTCCTCTCCCTCACTTGCTCGAGACAAGCAGATGCTTTCATTTTCAGTCTCGTAGACTTATGACCCGACAAAGACATAAAACATTTTTATGGTTTGGGAGGCTTCGGAAATTCAGAAAACATCCTCCCTCATGTGCATAATGTTATCTGTAGTGAGGCTGGGTGTAAATACACAGGGGCTGCAGAGACAACCAGACCCTGTGTGCTGGTGCTTCGTTAAGACAGTCAGCTGCTGGTATGATTATGTAACCCAGAATTCAGTTTGGTATTTAAAGGAAATCCAGTAACGTGTGGGCGTGTGTGTGTGCGGGAGGTGAATCATGGCCGCTCCCCTCCGTGGAAGCCTCAGCAGACCTGTCACGTCTTGTGTCAATGTTGGTTTATCGAACCAGAGGGAACTCACATTTAAGAAACGGGAGCAGAGAACATAAGCAGGTTGACAGATCCAGGAATTTAACAGTACAGATCTTTATAGATACAGAAAGTTAACGTCAAATAAACGGTTATAGGAACGTTTTGGTGCCGTTCTGCAGCTCGTCACATCATCTGAAGCATAAAGAGTCAAGTTTCACTGCCACCGCATCATAAGATGTTATCTAGCATCACATGACAGTGACCAGTCAGCACGTGCAACACGTTTACTTCTGACTCACACGCACACTTTATCATACTAGAGCCCAAAAATATGGGTCTTTGGGGGCTGATGCCAATATTAGGGAGTTAAGAATTTCTGATATATACATAGAAAATGTCAATGATTCCTAAGAGGACATTATCAAACCCTTATGATAAAGAAATGTAAGTGGGGTTCAATGTTTTACGGTTTAAACCATAACCTTTCAATGAATATAAATGATAGACAAGAAATATATGGATCTTGAATTATAGAAGTCCTATTAAGCAACATGCCAATCAATATCTAATTTCAACCAGTATCTTCAGTTTTAACCAAACAAGACAGTGTTCTGCTTAAATGCATCATTGTTCATTTTGAACTGAGATTCCTCAGTTCTGGGATGTTGGCTGGAAAAAACAGGCATGTGAAGATGCCGGGTGTTTTTCACACTTTTCCTTAATTTGATAATTAATAATTTGCAGATTAATCTATAAAAGCAACTGGTGTAACCTTGCTTGGCCCTGTGGTGGACACAGGACTGTTATCATCTGTTAGCAGTTTGCTCAGTGCACCGATATCACAGCCTTTGCAGACCATTTGTTGACCAAGCACATTCCACTAGTGTGTGTATGTGTGTGTGTGAGAGAGTGCATGTGTGTGTTCACGTGCACCTGTGTTTTGACAGCTGCCTCCTCGTGCACTATTCTCTCCCTCCAGCTTCTTCAGTCTGTCAGCTGCTGAGTGTGTGACAAAGACAAAAGAAGAACTGGATTTAAGAAAGGACACACACACCTACACACACTGTTACACTCTTTGTGTTGATAAATCCTTTCAGCATAGAAAACCCTTAATTGTTTTCTTCAGCCTCTCACAAACACCCACAGGGAGACTCAGTGTGTGCACATATGGGTGCATGCATGTGTCTCTGTGTGTTGGAACCGGTCTGGTGGGTCTCTCTGGGTTCTGTGGTTGGTTGCCATGGTTAAAGTCGCGTTCTCATCTTTCTGGAAAACACGTCAAGTTTGAAGTTTGTTTCTCAGGAAAGACCGACCGACCGGAGAGAGGTTGGGCACGTCGGTGGGTTTGTACAGATCACTCAAGAGCGTCTCCCTGTCACCATGTGTCAAAACGTGTTCCACTGCAGTTTATCTCTGTTCTTAAGCCTCAGAGACCGACTCTGCTCTCATGCTGTGGCTGTGTGGGCAAGTGTGTGATCACAGCGAGAGCAACAAGGCCCCTAAAAACATCCAGAGCAGGTTATCTGCTCAGGGTTAGCTGCTTAGCATCGTAGCTTCAGGTTGTGAAATAAAAGAGTAGTGGTGAAATAGCAGACTAATAAAGAGTGTGGATTATAATCCTGATGATACACTGACCGTATGTGACTTTATGTATCCGCAACACTCAAAACCAGATATGTGACCAGTGAAGGAAACTGTAGACGTCAGTGATAGTTGGAACAGAACCAGATCTAAAATTAAATCTTCAATAAATCCTGTCGCAATCAGCTGATTGTGAAAGCAGGGTCCACTTTGTCTCCTCTCTGGTGATTCCTCATGACCGGTTTCCCCGGCAGCCGAGGAACTGTTGACGTCTTGTGCATCATGTGGCTTTCAAAGCAGACACGCAAACACACACAGACACGCAAACACACACAGACACAGATCACAAGACGGCTCACTGGGTGCTGACTTTATCTAGTTTCCTAAGGTCAGCTCCATGTGTCAGTTTGCTGCAGAATGTGCAGAAACGAGGATCCTGGAATCTGTTTGCTCCCTCCTGACCGACTGATTGACTGGTCTGCTGGTCACTTAATCAATATAAAGAGAGAGAGAGGGGGTTGGGGGCTGGTTTTGTCGCAGACTGGAAGTCAGTTTGGTTTTTATGCACAATAAGAATTCTATAATGGTTTTTAAGGGCACCTTCACCCTTGAAGTCCACAAGGAATCCCTCAGACTGACTCTACAGTGATCAGAAGGTGGTGATCAGAAGTAACATCGAGAAGCTACCGTCCGAGCCCTTTGAGAGATTTGCTGTGTGTGTGTTGTTTTTACTTCTACTGCAGAGGAATAAATCAAGTCCATGAGTTCGGGATCGTTTCACAAACTACTGCCTATTAGGCTCACTAATGCCATGATGCCCCCACCAGCTACGTGTGTGAGAGGCACAAACTGGAACTAGGGCAGCGAGTGCTCGGCTTTTCATAATTTCATAAAAAAAAAAAAAAATGTGTTGCTAGTCTTTGAGGAGAAAACTGTACCTGCACATGAACTCCACATTAGGGAAAAAGTATTCTTGCAGTGAACAGACGCTCATTTGCAGATGTTCACATTCAGGGAGACGCCAGGGAGTCGACTCAGAGGAAAAGTAAACACAGGAACAACCTGGGAGCAGAGAAAACGACAAATGAACACACACAAGCAGACAGACACACACTCACAAGCGTTTCTGAAAGGGCCACATTATGAACGGTGAGGAGGAGGTGGAAGCTGGAAAGTTTGGGTTCAGGAGGAGAGGGAACAGTTCTCTCTCTGTCCATCGGCCCTTGTGTTGTTGGAAAAGGGAGGTTAATGATAAACGAGTGGAAGGACTTTTCATTCTCCTTCCGTCCAGAGACGTTTGTGGGTAATCTTATTCATATTATCAATTATTCATATCTTTAACATGTTTTCTGTGTGTATCTGTGAAAGCAGTTTCTTCATCAGTACGTGTCACTAAAGCTCTCGAGTGGCAGCAGAGTATTTTCATGGCGGCAGGTTTCAGGAGCCCTGTGGCCTGTTTGAACTCTAGTAGCGCTGTGTGGCAACGTTTGTGTTTGATGCAAGTGCTGTGGAAGCCGGTGCACAATCACGCGTGAGACCTGACTCATGTTCCTGCCAGTGGCTTCGTCAACAGGAAGCGTTGCCAGGTGAAGCAGTGAAACAGGAATCAAGTGGGAGAACGTGGAGTGAAACAATGCAGTTCCCCATAGAAAGACATAAAAGATCTGCTTTGCCAACTGTTTTATGAGGAAGTGTTTGCAGTCGAGAGATATTCCTGTCTGTGTCGGTCGTCCACAATCTTTTGATCGTGCAGTGTAGTCAGAAGAGACTCGGCAGGAAACCAAAGATCAACTGTCCCACGTCTCTTTTTGATCGTGTAGAAATAGTTTGCAGATGAACATCACATTAAAACCAGATCGAAACCAAATCGGAGAATCGAAAACAAACTGCCACCCGTACAGAGTGTGTCTGATCTTGTCAGGTTACATTTTTCTCCGAAGTCATCTCCACTCGACTCTGAAATCCATTGAACATGTCTGAACACAAATACGACAAACGCTCACAGTGCTCAGAACCTGGGTACACAACACATCTACACAACCCTACACACTCTGACTGTCACATATGTTGTGATTCATGTGCTGCCAAATGAAGAATGACTAATCTATATCCTATAGGACAGGGCTGGGCACTATAATCACAAAGATGTTGTTTTGGTTTTATGCTGAAGTCAACAACACTGATGTAAATATTATTTGAGAGTAAAGGATCATTCTGGTTTAGTGCAGCTGTTATAGTGTCTGTTCTGAACCTGCCTGTTGGGGATGGGATGTTTTCTTGGCCTGGTATCACCTTTTCTTACTGAAACTGTAGAAGTGACCTGTAGTTATTAAGCAGCAGCTAATACAACCCTCTTGCTGGACTCAGTCCACAGAACCTGAAGCTGTTTGACCTCCTGCTGCAAGAGGAGCTGTTCATCTGTTTATTCAAAGTTCAGTGAAGCTCAGCTCAGTTTGCAGAAACTCAAACTGGATTAAAGATTCAAAGTTTAAGGAAATTGAACGCACCATGTGTCCTAATCACACTCAACTTATCACGGCCCGTCCTTGGGCCTTTGGCAACACGCATGGCGAGCGTGAAGCTGCTGAATGGTTCTTTAGAAATGTGAGCCACCGATAGACTGACTGACATTTCTGCAATCATGGAATAGTTTAGTGACGCCTTGTCCCCATCTCTGACGGAAAGAAACAAAAGCGCAAGACAGTGAAGAGTCTCTTTATTACCCTCCCTGTTGTAAACGTCCATCACAGTTTACTGCTTCAACTTTGAACCCAGAGAGAAACTCCGAGACTGATCCAGAGTGTAGATGTCTTGTAAGACTCTGGTGCTGAGGGAGGGGGGGGTATGGACCTGGACCCTCTGTGTTGATGTCTCTCTTATAAACCCACTCGCTAGGCAGTCTCGACCAAGTCTCAGTCAAACCTGACATCCACAGACACACTAATGACTTCAGATCAAACCAGACAGGGTTTTGAAACAGTCTCTCCAAACGTTGCACGAGAGACTTTTGGAACATCTCCTCCATCCTGATTTAGAAGTCTCTGAGGACGCAGCATTAAAGACTTTAAACATTCTCTGTGCTCAGAGTTTTAAGTGCAAAGGGGAGGGAAAGGCAAATACAGCAAACACACCTCGCCACACCTTAACGATTTACCCAAGCTGCATACCTGAGTGTGTGTGAGAGTGTGTGTGGGAGTGTGTCCACATATCTGCACATGTTCGTGTGGCTGTAGCTGATAATTACTGTTTTGTTATCTGAGGAGTCCCAACATGATGGAAGAGGAAAGGAAAAGGGGATGGATTAAAATGCAGAGAGAGAGAGGGGGGGGGGGGGAGAGGACGGTTAGAGGACATAGAGGGAATGAGAGAGGGAGGAGAGGAGGTACAGATGCAGATGGAGAGAGGGAGGGAGGAAGGAAAAAGAGAGAGAACTCCTGCTACGTTGACAGAGAGGGGAGCAGGGAGGGAAGGAAGGAGTGAATGTATAAAATGAGTCGGTGTTTAAAGTCAGTCCAGGTTTCACTCTGACATCACTGGAGATGGCGGATGAACACACACCTGATCGTTCACTGCTTGTTGCTTACTTTATATAACTCAGCCGTGAGTCAGCACTGCAGCCTGTGTGTGTCTGTGTGTGTCTTTGTGTGTGCGCATGCGTGTGTGTGTGCGCATGCTTGTGTTCTCTCCCCATGCAGCTCTCAGATTGAGATATTCAAGTGACGCTAAGTGAGTCAGTGTGAACTCAGACTGTTCAGTGTAAATCTGCTGTGTCACTTTGTTCCTTCACAGAACAGAATGTGTGTGTGTGTGTGTACATTTGTTTCACACAAAAGATATACACTCAATTTAAAGTGAATCCTGCTACTTTAATGCTTAAAACATCTGAAAGTACGCTGCTCATCCATTGGTTTGTGTGTTTGTTATGTCATAATGTGTTTGATTAGAACATATTAGGAGTTGTTTGTGTGCTTGCTTGCACGCTATCACAATACTTATTATTGTCCCAAGAAGTGTATCAGTGTGTGTGTGTGTGAAAATGTTGTGGCATCTTATTAACTGGGGCTTGTTATGAAATGAACTGATCTCTTACATCAATCATTAAAGTATTGAGACATGTACACACACACACACATTGTTTCCAAACACATTACAACACTCATAGATCTTAATCAGATTGATTTTCTCAATAATACCACTTTATGAAGCAATGATAGCCCACACACACACACACACACACACCCCCCCCCCCCCCACCCACCCACACAAACAAACGCAGTAATTGTTTCAGCCCGAATGTGTTCACAAGCAAATATTTCTTGACGATGCAAACACCTATTAGACCCAGTTATCTCAAAATACATTTTAATTTGTAGTTTCATTACTTCAAAGTGAGTTGTATGTTGAAAAATATATTGTTTTCAACACCAATTGTGGGTTCTTTTCAAAGTAAAACTCATCATCTGAATGTTGTGTTGTTTTTCCAGGTGCCACGAAGGAGATCGGCTCGGCCCTGACCAGGATGTGTATGAGACACCGCAGCATCGAGTCCAAACTCAAACTGTTCACTACGTAAGACACACACACACACACACACACACACACACAGACACAGACACAGACACAGTAGCAATGCATTTGTTATCTGTAAGCGAAGCAGGTGAAGGTGAGAATGATTGCGTGTTGACAACTCATCACACTGTGGGAACTTGACTCCACAATTACCCATAAGTAACGTACGCTCATTATACATGACAGTGACAGAGTGTGTGTGGGAGACAGACACACACACACACACACACAGGGAAGAGTGTGCAGGAGTCGCAGGTTGTCCTGAATTCACTTGTCAGTACTGTCTGTCATTAGAGAAACACACATACACATTTAATTGGGTCACTTGAACAACAGCTCTGTCACAGACTTGATGTCTACAACATCTGCTTCAGTTGAACATGTTTTATATGTGTTAGCATTGAGATCATCAGTTGTGTTGTGTTGTGTTGGATGAACTTACTTTTTAAACTGAACAGCTTCATATTGTGCGTCTGGTTTTCTGCCTCCCTCTCGTCAATAAGTCGGACGAAGAACCATAAACACGTCGTGGTTTCCAGACGTCCACAGTCTAATCCCGTTAACCTGAATCACTGATTTGTTGTCAAACAGTGTAAATTATAGTTATTATCCAAACTGTGTTGTTGTAGATTCCACTGCCGAGTCCTCTCCTCAACTTTGTCCTCCTCTGCTCTCAACTTTATTCACACATGCAAGTCAGCACATGCTGACTTATGGGGACACTGTGGAAACACATTAGATCAAATGTGTTACACAGGTGCATTGTACAGTTGTGACAGAAATTACTGCAAATGATTACACTACCTGAGTTACTAGTAGAGCACATACCTCAGCTTATGGCTCTTAAATTTCACAATGCACTAATTTATACACTCATATAAAGCAGTTCTGTAAAAAATGCCTTGTTTTCCATCAACATCCATGAATTTTTATCTGAGAAATCAGTGAAAAGGTCTCAACTTATCTCCTCTAAAAGAAAGATCCACACCAACATTTAATGGGCTCTTCCTGACTCGACTTTAATCTTTATTACAAGCAAACAAACAAACAGACGGGGGGTGGGGGGGAAGAGAATGTAACCTCCTTGACGGGGATAACGAATGACATCAGATTCTTACTCGACCTGCCAGGGAATAATGAGCTCATATTCTACTCAAACTCAGGTTTATAGGATTAATTAAACACAAAGGGCTTAACTTTAATGACTGAGACTCTTCATCTCTTTATCTTTTCTCTCAGGGCTCTCTCAGAAAGTCTCATCACTCCGCTGGAGTTGAAGATGGAGGAGTGGAAGAAAGCGGCCAGTCAGCTGGACAAAGATCACGGCAAAGGTATGAAACATGCTTACACATGCTCACGCAGAAAACCTGCAGAGACAAACACACTCTCCTCACTCTCTGCACGTTTTTCTTTTTATTTAAGAGTATAAAAAAGCCCGGGCAGACATCAAGAAGAAGTCGTCAGACACCATCAAGCTGCAGAAGAAGGTGAAAAAGGGTAAGAAGAACGTCGGTCTCCTCCAGCCTTTGCTTCATCTCACAATCACGAGCTTGTCCGCTGCACAACGCAACACAAAATCCTCACTCCACTTATTGTATTAGTCAAAAGCAAACAGAATGAAGAGGAGAGTAGATTATCTGCTCAGCTGAAGAACTCTGAGCTAGTTTACTTCAGAGGAGGAAGCCACCTGCTGAATATAAAAACCCCCTTCCACAGAGTGAGATAATCCTCCTCAGCAGACACAAGGCGTGTGATTGATCCTGTCCTCACTGTGCTGAGATAAGTGTTTTCAGATCTCCTCTGTGTTACGCCATGCTCTGCCTCCTGTCTGTCACCCAACACCCAGAGGGGAGAAACAATCCCCCTGGAACATGCGTCCTCCCTAACTTCACTGCCACAGCTCCAGGTTTTATGTAGTTTTCTTCATCATGAGAGTTGGTAACTTCATACTGCTTGGTTTAACACTTTATCTGCACTTTAAAGATCAAAGCCTGAGTTCACCCTCCTGATATCGTGAAAGAATAGATTTTATTCATCTGCTTCATGCATGTAGTGGTAAATATTCCACACTTCACTCCCTCTCGATACAGATTTGTCTAATGTTGTGTTAGTGTAAACTGATGAAGCCATTTTACAAACATGAGTAACAGGATGTTTTCAGATACGGTGACAGGGCTCTCCTCAAGGAAACAATGGAGGTTAAAATTCATTCATGAGAACAGTGGCTTCCTGCTTGGATAACGAAATGAAGGTGTAAGAGAATATATCTGAAGGGTTTACAAGATAGGGAAGAAGATGAAATACTACATCTCTGACTTTTCTCAATTTAAAAACTAGATAATATAAGTTGTTCTTTTTAACAGAAGCTTATTTTTTATGTATAATGTCTTTGAATCATTCCATGGCATAGCATGGAAACGCCTGAAAACGTGTACAAACAAACACACACAAATCAAAATGATACCTTCACGTCTTTATACAAATCTCCTCACTGTCGTCCATCTCAACAAAACCAACACACAAGTGCACAGACACAGAAATAGACCATACGCACACACACACAGTCTAACACACAGTCTCATTTCAGACCCGCCCATGGTAAACAGAGATGTCTGATGTGGGCTTAACATCTCCGAACATGTTTTCTGCTGTGTGCCTCTTTTTCCTTCCTCCAGTCTCCTTCTTCTTTTCTCCTTTTCACTCTCTTTTCTCTCCTTCAGTCCACCAGCATAAAATAATTCAGAAATTGATTGAAATGTTTGTTCAACAACTTGGATCTCTCGTTTTCAAAGTTTCTACCATGTTTAGTATTAGTTATTATGAAGCTACTCAAAATATAATCATACATTTTAAGCATTCAACCAGATCTTTAGCATGTTAAGTTTAAATTCACAGTATATTAAACTCATGAGGGAATAAAAACCACAGCATCCAGAGGATCAGGATACCAACCATCTGAATTTGTTCTTGGTTGTGTATCATGTTTTCAGTAAAGTCATCTTCTGAGATGTGGGAATATAGACGCACCACCATAAATCTGACAGGACATATGGGACGAGGTTGAACAGGCTATAAACAAGTAAATGAATCCAGTTGATTTAAAACACTCATATCTGGAGGTCGGCCTGAGGGCGAGGACATCTGAAGGGTTAGCAGTCCTCCCTCGTCGCACACGACAACTGTAGGAAGACGATTACACAACGAGTGAAGGTTAGAGCACAACATTGGTCTGTGAACTGTGATGGATGTTTACTGCACATTCTCTTTAAGTCTGTCCCATTGAAGCTCAGGTGTTGACTTGGTGAGCAACATTTAATACGTGGGGTTCAAATCTGCAGAATTAGAACCCGTGTGCCACAGGACGGTGAGGAAGCAAACAAAATAGATGCAAAGAAAGACACAGCCACGACTTCACAAACACACAACCATGAGAACCTTCTCCTGCAGTGTACTAAAACCGTTTCTGTACACTCACAGTATAATTATCCCTGTTGTACAGTGGTGTGCGTGTGTGTGTGTGCGCTGCATATAATAAGTAAGGACAGACAGACGGACCAAACTGCTGCTGGTAAAAGGAAACTACTCCTCGCAAACGTCTGGTTATTTTCAACCTACAACTTTTTGTGTGCAGACACATATTACACACATGATGTTGTGGTATCACAGTCTCACTTACAACAAAATAGACTGAACTTTATCAGTTGTTTGGATGAAGGTATTTCCTGGAAACTCAGGTTTTGGCCGCAGCACTGAAATAATCTTCCTGTCTTTCTTTTCTCAGTTCACTTCATTCAATTCTTTCTCCTTCTGTCGACTGCTGCAAAAATATAATCTACTGGAATGGAAAGAGAAACGCTGTAACCCTAAACATCTGCTCCTTCACTAATCATCCCATATGATTTTCTCTGTGTGTGCATGTGTGCCTGCTCTGTCATTATGTGGTGCGTAACCACTTCAGATAGGGAATCTCTAACCGCTCAGATACAGAGTCAGAGACGGATGAACCGAGGAGAGGCAAATGAAAGGCAGACGTAAAGGTGCTGCTGGTTATCCCGTCTTTTGTCGGGATGTGAAACGAGACGCTGTCACGCTTTGAAGGGTTCATGTATAGGAAGCTCTGTCCTGGGATGACACCGAGAGGAACAGGCTGATCTCACGATGATTGTCACGGTTTTGTGCAAAGTCTAAACAAAGAAGCTCTAATCAAAACACATTCGATATATAAAAGAGGAATTAACAAGTGTTTTAAGCTCATTTTGAAACTAAAAGGACTAAAACAAGACTGTGGAACGAGGGAGGAATAAACACATGAGCTGCTTTCAGACATCAGTGAACTCCAGAAAACGTCCAAGTGGACACATGTGAGAATACAGCGGGAAAATGTCCGAGGAATTAACACCAAGAGGAATGTGTTGATGAGGATTCCAACACGAGACGTGTACCAGCCGGACGATTGACAAGACGTCATCAGATCTTAAGCTTTTCAATGTTCCAGACATTTTACATCTACAATAACTCAGAACAACTCACTGGACTGGAGGAAAGGAAACACTTGAAAAACACATGTCTCCTTTAAATGAGGAGTGAAGATGAGAGTGAGGAGCAGGCGGAGGAGGTGAAGCTTGTAAAATGATCTCATTTGAATCTGGAAGCAGTTTTTGCATACAGCTGCCTCGAGTCTCGACCTGCCTCAGAGAGCGAGAGCCGGGTCACATGGAACACCTGAACCCAGCTACCTGGCCTCCTGTTGATGACATCATCAGTGTGTGACACACACGGTCTAGACTGCTGCATGAATAAGACTTTTCAGCGACAGCAGCTCGACACAGAGACTGTGAGAGCTCGGCTATTTGAGGAAGTTAGTCACGGTGATGAACCACAGGCGTCAGCAGAAAGTCAACAATCCATGACAGCTGTTTGTGATCCTCTGGAACATAACGTAGATCATCACTTAAAGTCATCACTGGTAGATGTGGTCAGGGACCCACTGGGTTCCATCCCTGCACTTGAGTCATTGGGTCTTGTTGTTCTTTCTTTGTTTGAGCCGAACACATTTGGATTAAGTTTAATTACCTCTGCTAATGAGTTCATGTTGCCGTTTGTCTGTTTGTCAGCAGAATTACTCAAACACGTAAACACCAATATCCATAAAATGTTGTAGACACAAGGATAAATTATGAAATTAGGATTGTTTGTTAGGATAACATTGGGGGAGGCTGTTAGCATCCTCCAAACACCGCTCTAGTTATTCTTATGTCCTTATTACTTCTTCACATGCTCTATCATTACGTCTTCATAGATTCACAGATCGATATTTAATCGTCTGCAGAACCTACTGGTCCCAATCAGATAACCTAACCCCTGTAGCTGAACACGTCATGAACACAGTGACAGTTAGATTCCCTCTGAAACCAGATGTTGGAAAAATCATCACATCGTGTACAGGATCCTCAGCCCCAGCAAACCAAACCTCATCCTTCTCCCTCTCTCAGCGGCTCGTTAACAGTGTCGGTGATTCCTCATTTTACTCAGCCCGAGGCTACAGTACCTGTGTGCAGAGGAATGTAAACAAACTGGTTTATCGCTGCAGAACATGCAGCTACGGAGGCCCTCGACTATATGAGCGGTTGTAACTGCTGGTTTCACTCTTCATTCCTCCAGTCTATCTGCACCTGCTCTGTGGTGGTTTTAAACCATTAGGAAAATGATTTGTGGTGAACATGTTCCAGTTCCCTCACCCGGGATCATTTCGTGGTGCTGGTTAGTTTTTGGATTAACTTAGTTTCCATCAAATGGGAAGAATTAGGGACTATTTTCCACAGCGGATAAACCCATAAACTCATTTGGTGCTGAAGTGAATATTCTTGATGCAGGAAGGTTTATTAAGATTATGTGGGATTGAGTCCAAGATAATCTGTGTGTGTGTTGATGACGACACGTCAGTTTGTGTCATAGATGTGTTCCTGATAGATTTTACACTATTGAGCTCTAGAGAAATAGATAATGATCGACTCAAGAAGTAGAGCGGAACGCCCACTATTTGGAGGGTCAGCGGTTCGATACCAGGCTTGTCCGGTCAATGGGCCGAAGTTTAAGACAACAAATGGCTCCTAATAGATGTGTCAGCAGCATGTGAGTGAGAGGCTGATGAGGCAGATAAAGCAGTGAACAGTTGTGTACAATATGATAAGACTTATTTTATTTTCTCATTAGGATAAATACAAAACCTGTGACAAAGTTATTATTTTGAACTGTGAGCTGGAAAATGACAAACATGATCTTCTAAACAAATACAGAAGCTGCTGTTTGATTCACAGACTCTCTCCCTGAAGTTCAGTCTTCATCCTCAGCGATGGGAAAAGGTTCCTCTCGCCACACTAACTCCTCCCAGTTACTTTTGTCTGATTAAATAGAATTAAATTAGGATTAAGTAACTTGGATTTGGGCTGACACTGCTCATCACGTCTGTTGGCTTCTCCGTTGCCTCTGTATGATTTCCTGCAGAGTCAGATGCATCTGAGCTTTGGGAACAAGGCCGACATAATCGCCCCCTGATCCCAGTCTCCAAGTCAGAGCGTGATAATTAAGGTAACGTCCATATAATGACGGGTAAAGCTGGAGATCCTGTTTAGAAACAAACACGAGAAAGTTTTACAGCTGGTGAGAATCTGCTGCATGTGAACTGTGTTTCACCTTTTACAGAGTGAGGGAGTTGAGTCCGTGCAGGACAGAGCTTCTGACTTCAGGTCCTTGTGTTTTCGTGGGGGGGGGGGGCAGGCAGGCAGAAGGGCAGAGCCTTGAAGAAACAGTCTGACAGCGCGTCTGTGTTTCCACACCGGCCCGACATCCGGCAAACCCACAGCTCGCCGACACTGAGCTTCTGTTCCCGATGTGGAAATAACCCTCTGTCCTCCCTGTGCTCTCACTCACCTGAGTGAACAGGCTGTGTTTGGGTTGAGCTTTATGACACAACGTCTGTAGTGTGTGTCTGTGTGTGTGTGTGTGTGGGGGTGTGTGGTTGTGGAAACGGCTTCTCACTGTTTGGAACAGGATTTACTGTCCGAAGCCGCGGCTTTTTCAGCTCTGTGCTCTCGTGACTTTCACAGAGACAGATTTGTGTTTCTCACGTTGGCTGGAGAAGTATCTCAAATGTGAAACCAGGAGAAAGTTCTGGAAGAATCTGGGATTTCAGATGCTTAATGTGAGTCCGTTCAGTTAATGAAGCAAAAATATCCTCGACATCACTTCGGCCATATCTTGCATTTGAAACCAGAATCTGCACAGTAGCAACCAGGGGGTGGAGCCATGATATCGAGGTCCCACTGATACACACACTCGACCAATCACAAGTCAGTGGCGGCTGTCAATCATGACGTTTCCTCCTGTTTTTAAAGCATCAAATAACAAATTAAAACCAAACTTATTAGAAACACGACCACTTGATGAGAACAACCTAAACCTTTGAGAATATACTGCTCACATGTGAAATATTAAAGGTGTCAAATGTATAAAGATTACAGTATTCCTTATAGTAAATGTAGTGAACTGAAAGTATAAATTAGCATTAGATTCACTACAAACCCCTTCATTTAATTATTAAACTGAATATGATAGAAAATAAACCCTGCAGCTGGTTCTGTGCTTTGTTCTTCAACTCCTCTGCATTGATGGAAATCTTTGCTCCCTCACTCCCACCCTCCACCACCTCTGGACTTATTTTTACATTCAGTGGGCGTTTCCCCCCGCCGGGTGGTCCTCAGGTCGGAGCTGTGTGTGTCTGCTCTGTACCTGCAGATCCTCGCCCACCAGGCTCAGGTCGGATCAGCACTCGACCGCACGGGTTCCTCATTGGCTTTGTCAGATGGTTAGAAAACAGGATTTCTCACATTTAGCGACTCCGTCTGTTGTATTAAACCAGTCTGTATAGAATGGGATTATTACTAAAGTCCTGTTGGAGCCACAGACACCAGATTTTTCCCCTTTTTGTCAGACAGCTTTATTTATTGACGCCTCCTGGATGTGAAGAGGATTTCAAAAAAAAAAATATAAAAAATAGGGTTCAGAAACAAATGACTCTTAAAAAACCTATCAACTTGTTGAAACCCTGAATTATATTAAATCTCCGTTTTGAGTTGTGGACACAGAAGCAGGATTTAGTGACATCACTAGTTTGGGAGCCAATCATGCTTCAATATGCAGCTTTGACATGTGTGATGTGGAAAAGCGAAGCCTCCAGTGGACAGACACAAAGAATAGAGTTGTGTTCAGCAGTTAAGGATCCATAGAATAATAGTTCTGATGTCGGTTGGTGTCTTTAGGATTTTTAATATCTGCACACAGATTATTTCCTGACATATTCTGTCAAAATTCAGCCGTGTAAAGATGTTTGTGGAGAGAAAAGGTCTTTTACAGGAACATGTTCACACTCTCAGTTACACACATTCACACCGGGAAGCTTCCAATACGACACAAGCAGCGGAAAAATGATGCAAAGGGAGCAACCTTCTCTTCCACCTTACCAATCCACCTTCATCCCACTGATCTCAGGATTGAATCCGCTAGTTACAGTCAAGGTTCTTGGTCTTTAACACTGAAAACGTTTGATAGATAAACTTGTACGACCAGCTGGAGTCACAAGGACTGTGTTGAATTTGGGATGAAAGAGCCACAAAATACTTTGTCTAGAAATCAGAAGTGTCCTCTGGTTGTTTTTGTGAAAGTGGTTTCTGTCTGAGAAAGTCTGGAGGTTTTAGGAAGCGGTGAACTGGGTTTCAGGTCAGGATTACACCAGTCCAGTAAACAATGTAGTAAATCACATCAGACACGGTAAAAATGTCTCATCTCTGCTTCTCTTTCCTAAATTCTAACTTTCTTTCCTACTTTCCAATCTCTGGTAGTTTTCCTTACGTTTAAATTATCAACAAGATATGAATATGCAGGAGATTTGGTGTTAAATCACAGAAATGCTTCAGACTCAGACAGGAGGTCAGACAGCACATGTGGGACAAACAGCTGATGCTTCTGATACATGAGGAGGTATTCTGACCCCTGCTGGTAGAAACTCAGTGTGGCAGTCTGAGTCTGTGTGTTGATGATGACTGACACTATTGTATATGTATTGTTTGTATGTGTGTATATGTAAAAAAAGACAAATCCTACAAGGTACTCTTTTTAGCAGGGTGGTACATGTTGAAACTGGATTATCTCCAACTATCCAACTTTATATTTACTTTCATCCATTTTTATCTGGGTAATATTCAGAGTAAGTACTTCATATTTTGTCTTTTCTATCGATCATAGAAGAGTTCAGTAACACCTACCTCACTCGCTTGCTGAATCTTGAAGTTCAGGGACATGCAACTCACGGGTTTTCACTTCAGCCCCCCCCCGGTCAGCTTCCTAACATCAGTTCCTCTTGTGTTGTGTTTCTGTAGGGAAGGACCAGGCGCGGGGACAGCTGGACTGCGCTCTGCAGGACGTCAACGAGCGTTACGCTGTCCTGGAGGAAACGGAGAACCGAGCCGTGTGCAGGGCGCTGATAGAGGAGAGGGCCCGCTACTGCAACTTTGTCACCATGCTGAAACCTGTCCTGGTCAGTCCTGTGTGTGTGTCTGTCTGTGTGTGGATTCAAATCCACCAATACAAGTCTGAGGCAGCCTTTGAAGCCTTTTATTCAACTGTCATCATCAACATCATTGTGTGTGTGTGTAGGACCATGAGATCAACATGCTGGGAGAGGTGACCCACCTCCAGACCATCCTGGGAGATCTGATGAACCTGACAGCTGAGCCCAATAAACTTCCTCCAGCCAGCGAGCAGGTCATCTCAGACCTGAAAGGTTCTGACTTCAACTACAGCTACCAGACACCTCCAGCTTCTCCCAGTGGCACACTGTCCAGGAAGAGCAGCATCAGCAGGTAATGCGCGCACACACACACACACACACACACACACACACACACACACACACACACACACACACACACAAATATAAACTCAAACAATGACAGACTAATGCAAAGGAAGATTAAGGAAATATAGTTTAAAACAAAAAACGTCTCACAATAGTAATTTTAAAGCAAACCGAATGAATGAAGACAGTCATGAAAAACTGAAAACACTTTCTTTCTTCTTATTTGATTGACATGTCAGAGTCTGGCTGTATTTTCACTCACAGCTGCAGCTAAAGATTTTTTTACTTTTGATAATTCTGCCATCATTGTCTTATTTTCCCTTTTGGTTGATCTATGAATTGTTGAAAGATTACTTCAGTTTATTATCACAACAGTCACTGATTGAGGAACTGACCAATTGTTGCAGCGCTTCTGTCAATTCATTAAGTTTCATGTTTGTGTTTTCATGTTTGTGTGTTTTCAGTAACTACCAGTCTGGATCGGTGAGACACGTTCCCTCACTGGACTCCATCAGCTGTGCTGTGGATGGAGTACACATCCAGGTAACACACACTCACACTCTCACACACACTCACTCCATATACTGATTTACAGTTCAGTGTCTGACCTCGTCAGGATCTCAAAGCTACAGTAAATGTACAGGACATACTGAAATGTTCTTGTTAGCTCTTTCCATCGGTTCAGCCCCAGTTCCAGTGGAGAGAGATGTAATGGTCAAAGTCCTCGTAAGGGGGAAAGAGTTTTCTCCACACACACACACACACACACACACACACACACACACACACACACACACACACACACACACACACACACACACACACACACACACACACACACAACACACTCTCACACACACTGCTCTAACCTCTCCTGTGTGTAGCGATGCTCCTCCCCCTATCTGCGGATTGGCTGCGATGAAGGTGGGCGGTCCCTCAGCGAAGGGAACTCCCCTTCTCACCTCGGCCGTCAGGGCAGCCGTGGGCGATATGGTTACCCTGCTGGGCATGGCCATCAGGCCACGCTGAGCCGCGTTAGCCGCAGGGATTTGACCACAGTGAGAAAAAAAACTACAACTATTACCCCCCCGACCTGGAGTGCCGTCCTGTGTCCTTGCCGTGTTGTGTGTGAATCTTCCTCCACCTCACCTCATCTCCAGCTGTTCCCTGGTGTTTTCCAGCTGCTCACACGAGAAGAGATTTCATTCTCGTTCTCTGATTCCACTTTTTGTTTCATCCATTCCAAATGTCTGAGATTGAACCACATTTATATATATATATATATATATACCAGCGCCAGCTTCATCCTGTGTTGTTATTTGAAACTTCCACCTTGAAGTCATTCCACAGAACGTTTGTGTGCATGTACAGTGATTGGTGCTGTTGGTGAGTGCACATGTATTAATGGTAATTTACCTCTTTACTTGTTTTATTCTACCGTCTGTACCCGTGAGTCTTTGTGTTTGACGGTTTAGTCTTGTCTTCCTTTTTGGAAAAAGCTCAAAGCAGCAAAGTCTCAGGTTTTAAACCTGTAGCCGCCATTTTTTTTAAGCTCTTCACTACATTCAACTTCCTGTTTGCGTTCACCTCATCTTCCCCTGCCGACCTGACCTCCAGATACCTCGTCACGTCGCCCTCTCCTGTTACCCTCTGTGTGGTGGAGATTTGGTGTAGTGCTCCTTTACAGTGGTGTCATGTTGGTGTCATGTTGGTGTCATGTTGGTGTCGTGGCGTCTCGTCAGTGGTCATGTGATTACTGAAAGTTTCCTTTTCAAACCGAGATAGAAAACGTGATTGTTTGATGATGGAAATCTGATTGTGCTTTTAAATTGAAGAGTTTATTTTCAGATCCAACTCAATAATTAAGATCAAGATTCAAAACTCACATCAATATTGTTGAGTCAGGGATTTGAAATGATAATTTGTATTTTATGTTTATTTTTTAACAAACAAAAACAATGAGAAGCAATGATTGCTCCTATTGAACTATTGTCTTTATCTCCAAAACCCAATAGATCATATTTATTTGTTTCATAGAGCTCAGGTGGAAAAACTTAAGTGACCTGTTGTTTTAAAGATCTGTGAAGAACATAGAGTTCAGAGAATAGAGACGTTGGCCGTCCTTAACTTCCCTAAATATATTTTAGCCTTTTTTAAACTCAAGCTTCACTTTGGATCCAAACTCCTCGGGTTACATCTGGTTGTTTGTCATCAGCAGTTTTCTCTTCAGGAGGAAACATCTCTGTTCTGCACTTTCTGTTATTAGTGTGGAAGCAGCCATGGTTTCTATCAGCTGTTTAAAACCCCTAACTTTAACTTTAAGTGCAGAGCTGGGATGCAAATAGGTTAAAGTTTGAATAGATGTATTAATTAAAGATAATTTACCTGCTAACCTCTTAAATAATTAATAAAAAATAATCAGACACTTGATACTTAATGAGGGACGTCTGTAAAGCCTCTATGTTATGAGACTCGTGACTTGAGTGTCTGCACCGACTGTTTGTGTTGATTCACTGACTGACTGGTTTCTTTATTACAGGACACACTGGGATCCAACAATCAGCTGGCTGCTGGGGGAAGTAGAGGCCCGGAGAACGGGCTGTTGGCTCCACCACACAGCGTCTACGGAGAGAGAACACGAGCCATGTCTGCATCTGGGAGGGTAAATCACACACACACACAGACTCACACAGACTCACACAGACTCACACAGACTCACACACTCACTGCAGTGGTGTTAATGGTGTGAGGAATAAAACATTAGGAGATTATACGAAGTGTCTTAAGGTTTTGCCAAAATGACCAGAGTAAATTTCATACACCTGATTTAGAAATGCATATCAGCCACTTGAGGGCAGCAGGAGACCAGAGAAGAAGAAAACCTCTGATCTCCTCTCCTTGTTTCCTTTGCCCTCTGGTCTCATCTCCTCCTCTCCTTGTTTCCTTTGGCCCTCTGGTCTCATCTCCTCCTCTCCTTGTTTCCTTTCGTCCTCTGGTCTCATCTCCTCCTCTCCTTGTTTCCTATGGCCCTCTGGTCTCATCTCCTCCTCTCCTTGTTTCCTTTGGCCCTCTGGTCTCATCTCCTCCTCTCCTTGTTTTCACTCTTACACTCATCTGCTTCTTTCCTCTCTCTATTCAAGTCCTCCTCATCTCCTTCTGTCCTTGTTTCACCTCCTTCTCCTTTCCCCTCTGCCCCACGTTTCCTTTCCTTTCGCTTACTCTCTCCTTGTTTCCACGTCTCGTTTTCTTCTCCTCCTTCTGTGTTTCTCTCTCCAAATAGAATCATATTTAGGAAAAGTGTAAATCTAAAGTTTTAATTACAAACTAATAAAATAAAACCCGTCTCGTTCTCTCAGTCTTGCTCGGCCCGGGATCAGCTGGCGTTGACCCTGGGTGCGTTGAATTCGGACGCCCCGAGGAGCAGCCGGGACTCTCTGCACTGCTCCAGCGGCTACAGCACCCAGACCACCACCCCGTCCTGCTCCGAGGACACCATCCACTCACACAGTACGTTGGCTCTCCTCTGGTGTTGTCCTCGTATTTCCTGTTTTTGTTTGGATGAAGCTTCTGTGTGTCAGTTCCTCTCTGGTTTTCTCGGTTAAACTTCCTTCCTTGTCTTCCAGCTGTAAAGAGAGATCCTCCCCTCTATGGTAGGTCTCTGTCTACCTGTCCCTTCATCTGTCTGTCTGTCTGCCTTCTTGCCTGCGTGTCTCCGAGCTAGGGTCTGACTGCATGTCCTCAACATCCGCATGCAGCATGGCACCGCTCTATTGAACCTTTTGAGTTTTCATTTTTCACAACTTCAATTATTTGTGATCTGCAGAGATCAATTAGAGCGTCTTTGAAAACACTTGTTTGAAATAGCTGCCAAATCATGAAAGAAGTTTTTTAGCCCTAATCATCATCATTTAATTCTGATATCTACCTATAAAATACAATACTTATTTGTATTGGTACTAAAATGTGTGTACCTGGTAGTTTTAAGGAAAGGTGGAAAATCCCTGCACTCTGATCTTGTTATCCTCGTTGCATGCCTCCTCTTTTCCTTCCTGAGATATTAGTCATAATCATAAGTAGTAATTACTAAGGGGTGTGTGTGTCTGTCAAAATAAGCTTGTCAAACTTGTCCAAAGTTGTGTCCCCAGTTGGGAACAAGCTTATTTTTAGATCAGTGGTTAAAAGAAAGTGATAGCATGTCTATGTAATGTCCTCGAGAGGGACATGTGACCCCCTGAATGTCTTTCTGGTTGTAAGGATAATTTTTGGGCTGAGGACAAATAGTGTGCGTCTGATTATGTCAATAAGTTTCCTCACAACTATAGACAGACCAACATGTGTGTGTTTGACCCTTTTAAACAGCAGGACAGTTTTATCCTCAACGTGACGTCTGTGTCTGTTTTAAATTGTATTATTCAGAACATTATGTTGAACATGTCTGTGCGTGGTTCTAAAGTAATCGAGTTGCATGTCACAGAGACATTGAGTCACTGATGTAATTATGAGTTCCTGCTGTCGTCTGTCCGTCATCGAGACAATCCAGAAATGATCCAGAGTCCAGTTTGACTCCGATGACTAACGTGCTCGTCTTCCTCTTCCTCTGCAGTCGACTACGAGTGCATCTCTCTCCACGGAGACGCCGACTCCATCTCCTTACACCACCTGTCCCACGGAAACAGCCAGTCCGACTTCGACAGGTCCTCCACCATGCCGAGGAACTCTGACCTCGGTTTACAGTACAGGAAGTTCGCTCAGTCCAAACGCCCCGCCTCCACCGTCAGCCTGTTGGCCGACCCCGAGCTGATGGGCGGGTCTGTCCGCCAGCTGCCGTCCCACACGGCGACCATCAGGCGCAAGCCGTCGTCCAAGCCCACGTATCGCAGGGGGACAATCAGCGGGGGGGTGCCCATCCCCATCAGCACTCCGAAGGTCCCCATGAAAGCTATCGGAGGAAGCGGGGGTAGCGAGGACAATGTTTTCATAGCGCCCCCTCCTGTAGGACCAGGAGGCTTAGGTCACAACAAACTCTGCACGTCCACGCAGAGCCTCAGCGCCTTACCGCCCTCCTCCTCCTCCCCGTACTACCAGCTGGTCCCAGGCCACATGCCCATCCCAGTGCCTGGTCCCACTGTACCTTCCCTGCCAGCAGAGGGCAGCAACACCAGGCAACAGAGACAGTACCAGCAGCAACTGCATCCGCATCCGCACAACCAACAACTCCAGATTCAGCAGCAGCAGCAATATTATCAGCAGCAGCATCAGCTGCATCTTCAGCAGCAGCAGTTCCAGCATCAACAGGATCCATATCAGAAGCAGGAGCCGCTTCAGCAGCAGATCCAGCATCAGCAGGCTCTGCTTCAGCAACAGGATCAGAAGCAGGAGCAGCTTCAGAAGCTTCAGCAGCTTCAGCAGCAGGTCCAGCAGCAGCAGGCTCTGCTTCAGCAACAGGATCAATATCAGCAGCAGGAGCAGCTTCAGCAGCAGCAGTTCCATCTTCAGCAGTCTCTGCTTCAGCAACAGCAGCAGGATCAATATCAGCAGCAGGAGCAGAAACAGAAGCTGTTCCAGCAGCTGCACCAGCCCCAGCCCTCCTCCCCCCAGGCAGACCTCTCCTGGCCGGACCACAGCACTCACCCTCAGCCCCATTCTCCTCCGCCCTCCAGCCAGGACCAGAACCCGGAGCCGCTGACCCAGGACGGTGGAGGTGGAGGAGGGCGAGACATGCTGACCCTCATGAGAGGAGTAAAGCTCAAAAGGACCCTCACCAACGATCGCTCCGCCCCTTTTCTGCCGGCCCCAGCCAATCACAAATGAGGCTGAGCGACAGACTGTTTTGCTTCCCAGGGGGTTAACGTTACGTTTGATGGGTTCAACGCCCACAAGAGGCACCTGAGGGTGTTAGCACAGACTTTGCAAACACACTGATAATCGCTGGTACTTGTCGTGTATCGTGTTTTATTTTCTTCCCTTTTAGGACGTTTTAGATTTCTGTTTTAAAACATTTTGAGACGTTGATGTCTTTTCCTGTTGCTGTTGCAACCATCTTTCTGCTTTTTTCTGCTTTTTGTTTGCATTTTGATTGTGCATAAAGTTTTTTGTTTGACCCAGTCTCGCCGCAAGAGCTGATTGTTGTAGTTAGCGCTCACCTCCCGGTCAGGTGACTGTTCTGCGGCTTGTTAATTGGCCCAAAATTAAGCTGTTAGTGTCTCAGATCCTTTTCAGTCCTTTGTGCGTTTGATTCGCCGGTTGCCTCCTCCTCCTCGAAGTAGGAGGGTGGGGTTTAGTCATCAGTCCAGTAGCTCCACTGTGTCACGTGGTTGAACCGCGGCGTGTGGAGCTTTTAATTTGCTTTAATTTGTCGTAGATTGTTTCATTCGTCTCAAAGAGATGAACTCAGGACCAGACTCTCCCTGAATAAATCATCAACTATGTGTC
The DNA here is from genome assembly GCF_949316205.1 of Platichthys flesus. Classification (NCBI taxonomy): domain Eukaryota; kingdom Metazoa; phylum Chordata; class Actinopteri; order Pleuronectiformes; family Pleuronectidae; genus Platichthys; species Platichthys flesus. The sequence goes on from NC_084946.1 coordinate 26,512,856, forward strand.
TGTAGACTGAAAATACATCAGAACAAAGAAAGCTGAGGGAACAGCGGGGGGGGGGGCGGCGGGGGGGCGGACTTGAACTTGATTTCTTGACTTCCTCCCGTTTGAGTGGCAGCAGTTTCTGGCTCCTGGATGACAGACGGTGCCACTATATGTGGAAAAGGATTAAAAATGTTACTGAGGGCAAATGTCTGGTTTACTGTGTAAGTGATTAACTGGTTAACATGTGGAACGGTTGTAATCGTTTGAAGAAAGGAGACGCTCCGGTTTGTTTGCAGCTTTTAGAGGCAACACGAAAACAGTCGCTCTTAGAATAAAGAAAAAGTAGAGTTCAGATCTCTAATGTCTTAAGAGCAGACGTGTTTAAGGACCTGATCGAACACTCTGCTCCCACAGAACATTTTAGATCTCAGTTTAATAACTAAAGTCTGACCCACATACAATGTGTGAGGCTGATGATAAACAATAACAGGAAGTGCTCTGTTTTTGACAAGATCTATAGATCTGGTCTCTTCCTTCAAAGATAGATCTTAAATCACTTTCCTTCAAAAACAATCTGAATTAACAATAAGCTTATGAGATCTGCCAGGTTAAATAAACGTGTTCAAAGATGTGACCTCAGCTTCCGTCACTGAGGTTCTGTTAAACTTAGACTTTTAACTTTACATTAAAAACAGTATTTATCTGCAGAGTTTGGTTTGGCTCCAGTAGCTGGTTCTATTTGGATCCTGTTCCCAAACAAGTTGGTTTAATCTGATCTCCTCTCAGTTCACATGCACAGTTTATGTTCTGGCCTGTAGATCTGATCCGTTGCCTCTACAAGTTGCTTATGGAGCGTGGACCTGGCGTTGGGACCAGTTTGAGCAGGAGAACTAGGCCGTAGATCCCATGAAGCACCGGGGTCAGGACATCGGTCACTGGATCGACTCGGTGGTTAAATCACATTAGCAGGAGTTTGAGTAGAGTTGCTGAGTCATTGTTTTCTATTGGATTAATATGAACATATTTTTTTATTCCTTAAAATCATTTAGTGTGTAATATAAGATAAATTAATAAGAAATGCCTGACCGCCCCCAGAGAGCCAAAGGTGTCATCTTCAAATGTTCAAACTATTTGTCTGATCTTCAGTTAATAATCATAAAATCACCTTAAAATTGTCTTAATATAACAATAAATACAATATCAAAACGGTGGCCAAGTTATTTTTGTCGGTTATTCGATTCAACTCTACTTTTCATTTTCAAAAAACATGTTTCAAGTCTGTTTCTGTTTTTCTGATGTTTTTTTACGTCAATATGTTATTAAGTCGAAAGCTTATAAAACTATTCAAAAGATTTAAATATCTGAAGGTTTTAGCGAAAGTTGCAACACAAAGAAATACAATCAAATAATAAAATTGGCTTCATTTTTCTAAAGAAGAATATAGTAATTATTTATTAAAACTTATTTAGATATTTGCCTATTTGTTGCAGCTCTGTTACAGATTTAAAAACCATGACACATGATCTGTTTCTGATTTTCTGATATTTCTTTAACCAGAAAACCTAACATATTTTCCTCCTGAGTTAAATACCTTCGGGTTTAAAGTCCATAATGTTGGAAAATTTAATTTACAAGCAACATGAGTCAGTTATGGAAATGAAATGTCAGTGTTTGACCTCCGTGACCCCGTCTCCGGCCCTGCTGGGACGCTGCCTGCCAGAGACCAGCTGCATGCTGGGAAATGCAGTCCGGTCTCTGGTCCTGGTCGGACTTCAGAGGAAAGGTTTCTGTTTATTTTTGGATGTTTTTTTTGCAGCTTAATCCAATGTTTTATTTTGTTGTAAGTTTTATGAAAGTTGCCTTCTGATCAGAGTCAGAGCTTCTGATAATCATTTGACTGATTATTGATTGATTGATTGATTGATTGAACCGTCAGTTGTGTATATATCAATGCTTCATTCCTGGCAGAGCCCGAATTCTAAATATAAAATGTATGTGAACATATCCTGATTGTATTTTTATTGATTTAATGATCTGACGACTTAATCGTTCGTATTTTTGTAGAAAAGCTTTAAAGGAGGAAACTCTGTGAACTTCCTGAGGTTCGAGGATCTGAAGCCTGATTGGACGATTGACTGGAGAAACGACGACAACCAACAGAATGTAGAAATGTGTTGTTCTTCATCTTTTCACGTTCACTGTGGGATCAATAATAATAATTACAACTGATTCATCACTTCTGGTGGTTTTCTTCTCTGTGTCCACTGCTGGAACTGATCCTGTTTCCTGTTTGAATCTTTATTTTTAAGCAGAAAATTTAAATTGTAAGTTTCTTCTTGAATTTTGAAGATTTAAAACGGTCGAAAACTGCAGATGGAATTTTTGTGTGACTGTGATTTCTCAAGAATATCTTCAAATGTCAAACATTCACTTGGACTTAAGGATCAACTGGTTAAATTTGGGAGGTCAAAGGTCACAGTGGCCTCTTGAACATCATGTTTCAGGAATCTTTTCAAATATTGACGAGTGGACTCAAAGACCAACTGATTAGATTGCAGTTGGACAAAGGTCAAAGGTCACGGTGACTTCAAACGAGTCTGGAATACTCCAGAGGTCATGGTGACTTAATACGAGTCTGGAAAACTCCAGTTTCTTCATCTTTTCATTTTAGACGGTGACCTTGTGGTGGAAGTACAATTACTCAGGTGCTGAACATGCAACAGGTACAGGTTTGACATACATGTACTTTCTCACGCTGCTTTACATAAGTGCTGCATCAGTAATCCAACATTCAAGTATTTCTTCAAGATGCTGCTAATTTTACTCAAGTAAAATCTCGGAGAACTTCTGGACCGACTCGTCTCACTGTCACGTTGTTTTCTTATTATTAAAGATCAGTTCATGTCGATTCGAGAAGATCATTTTCTATATTTTTGTCTCATCTTGTAAATGCTGTCATGTGTCCCTGCAGAATGTCCCATCAGATTCAGAGCTGAGTCACAGTCTGTGGGTGGACGTCCCCAGCGATTACCCATCATCCTCAGGGTGCAATTTAGGTCAGGGTGGGGCGTACACACACACACACACACTCAGAGCTGTAATTTGTCCCCTCTGTTATCATGTGTTGTCACTTCATGATCATTTCAGTGAGTTACTTCCCATCTGAGACTCTCATGCTGCTGCAGCCGGGAGACGATGACTCACACACTCACGACCTCGCTGACACTCACAGGCGGGTTTTGGGATTTTTAAACCGATCAAAAACTTGATTTGACGTTTTTAATGTCACTTAGTGAAATTTTATTTGAGCCTGATTATATTCCTTTACTTTGAAGGAGCTGAAGATATTCAGAGACTTCGCTGTAAACCAACAAAGGTGTGTGCTTTTAATTTTATGTAAAACACATATAATCATTTGATGATGTCATACTTTTTACTTCACTCACACAAATTAATGAGCAGACTTGAGCTGATTCGAATTTATAAAACCCTTTTTTAATTTCTGACGTTTCCATTTGTTTGCACTTTGATTCTTTCTCTTTAATAAGCTTCAGCTCTGCAGTTACGTCACAGACCCCCCCCCCCCCTCCACCGCACTTCTTGATAACATTTTACTTTCACTTTCACTCAGCAGATCACGATCATATTCAAGCAGCTATTTTACAACCAGGTCTCTTCTCTGTGTGAGCTCGTTGCTGCCAAAGGACTTTTGACCAGTTATCAAATCCAAGGCTTGAATTACTTTTTACAATCGTGTCCTGATGCACGTGAGAAACCAGGAAGCATCTGTTCCTCCCTGAAGAGACGCAGGCTGGAAACCAGACGATCACATTCACCTTCCAAACCAAACTGAACCAAACCAGACCAAACGTCCTGAGTGAGTCCAGCTACAGGAGAGAAGAGTGAAGCTACAACCTGCCGACGCTCCACACACTGACCGTGAGTTTAACAAACACCTTGACTCAGAGAGGAAGTGAACCTCAGTGAAGTTTGTTGTGTTCTTTTATCCCAAATATGAGAAGAGCCGGTCACGGTTTGGTTCAATCAAGCATATATTAAGAAGCAATGAAAAGGTATGAAAAGTTACAGCAAAGCAATGGGCACCCAAAGAACAGCCCCAGCCCTCTAGGAGCACCAGGCAGTAAAGAGTCGCACCGCACGGATGACGGTTATAGTATTTATTACAGTAGGTAAACAGGATTGATCGATAACAGGGGGGAGGGGGGGTACGCAGGCGTAATACCAGCCTCTTGACAATGGAATCCGGAAGTGATGAGGAGCCACTCCCAGTCTCGCATAAACAAGACATGACTCAGCTGACGCCTTGTGGGTCAGTGTTGTTGTTTATTGGAGTAAAGAATATTGTGTTCCTGCTCTCTCAGCTGTATGCTCTGTTTGTGTAAACATGCGCATCCTCCAAACAACACAACCGCTTTCTATCTGACCATCAGAACCTTGGGCAGCTGCTTGAACTCTGTGTGATGTTGACTACAGCTAAAGGAGTTATGCTTTCATACAGTAAAGGTTAGGTATAAGAACAAGTTAAAGTACAGTGTATCGTCTGCCACAGAGTCACAGTTCCCACAACAGACAGCCACTCTTATCAGACCTCTTATCAAGACAGGTGTGAGACTGACCAGCACTGTGACACACTCTAACTAACTTCAAGATTAACACCAAGCTGCCAAAGTTATTATAAGTTATTGTGTGAAGGCCATATATCTGGCCCAATCTGCTCCTGCGCCCACCCTCCTGCATCTCTTTAGAGTTATGTTTCATTGACATCTTCACAGACACACAAACACAAACAAACATTGATTTAAATCCCAACAAGTTCTTGGAGCTGTGACTGACTGACTGTCTCTTTTCAGCTTCACCTGGAGACTCAATGGCTTCCAGATTAGAAGAAGATCTCTGCTGTCCCGTCTGCCAAGATGTCTTCAGAGATCCTGTTCTTCTGTCATGTAGCCACAGCTTCTGTAGAGACTGTGTGAAGAGCTGGTGGAAAGACAAAGTAGTGAAAGAGTGTCCACTTTGTAAGAGAAGATCTTCAAAGTCAGAACCACCTTGTAACCTGGTGTTGAAGAACCTGTGTGAGAGCTTCTTACAGGAGAGAGATCAGAGCTCTTCACCTGCTCTCTGCAGTCTGCACTCAAAGAAACTCAGACTCTTCTGTCTGGACCATCAGCAGCCAGTGTGTCTCGTCTGCAGAGATTCAGAGAAACACACTGACCACACAATCAGACCCATCGATGAAGCTGCACAACAACACAAGAAGCAGCTTCAGGAAACTCTGGAGCCCTTGAAGAAGAAGTTAAAGTGTTTTAAACGTGTTAAAGTAAAGTGTGAACAAACAGCAGAACACATTAAGGTCCAGGCCGGACGCACAGGGACACAGATCAAGCAGCAGTTTCAAAAGCTTCATCAGTTTCTGGAGGAGGAAGAGGAGGCCAGGATGGCTGCCCTGAGAGAGGAAGAGGAGCAGAAAAGTCGGATGATGAAGGAGAAGATTGAGTCTCTGAGCAGAGACATGACGTCTCTTTCAGACACAATCAGAACCACAGAGGACGAGCTGAGAGCTGAAGACGTCTCGTTCCTGCTCAAATACAAGGCTGCAGTGGAACGAGTCCAGCAGCGCCCCCTGCTGGATGATCCACAGCTGGCCTCAGGAGCTTTGATAGACGAGGCCAAACATCTGGGCAACCTGAGCTTCAACATCTGGAACAATATGAAGGACCTGGTCTCCTACAGTCCTGTGGTTCTGGACCCAAACTCTGCTCATCCAGAACTCGTCCTGTCTGAAGATCTGGCCAGTTTAAGACGAGGAGAGAAACAGAAGCTTCCTGACAATCCAGAGAGGTTTGATAAACAAGTCTCAGTCCTGGGATCTGAGGGTTTTAACTCAGGGACTCACAGCTGGGACGTCCTGGTTGGAGGCAGTACAAACTGGAAACTGGGTGTGAGAACAGAGTCTGTCCAGAGGAAGGGTATCAATAAGTTGGACGTTTTGGGGAAATTCTTCATTAGATACAAACCATTGTCACTATCAGCATCATCTGTTCCCTCTGTGCAGAAGATCCAGAAGATCAGAGTGAAACTGGACTGGAACAGAGGAGAACTGTTGTTCTCTGATCCTGATACTAACACACATATTCGAACCTTCACACACACTTTCACTCAGAAGATGTTTCCATTCTTCAGCGATATAGATCACTTGAAGCTGTTACCTGTGAATGTCTCTGTGACGCTGGATCAGAGCCGTTAGAGATAAAGATTTTATTTATCATGTTTATTTCTTCAAGAGAAATCTGCTGAATCTAATGTTAAACTCGTTATTCTAAAGCTTTGTTTATTTCTCCTTTTACTTCTCATTCATTTTTTTGTCGTTTTTTCTACGTGTGTAAAAAGATTCATTATTTTCTGATCAGATTTTGTGTTGATCCATGAAGTCGAGCAAACTGATGATGATCCACATAAAAACACATTTATCAATAACAGCTGATCAGTGTTCACATTCAACAAACTTTATTAAAACTCACACATGAGACATGATTCATACTTAATCACATAAAGTCTGTTCACTTGTGAAATAATCAAACATATATGAAGATTTGTCTGTTTGATGTGATGAAGCCAAAATGATTCTGTTTGTAAAAGTGTTTATTCATCAGCAGCCTAGTGAATGACCTGATTTAAATAATGTGATAAAAAATAATAAAATCTATAAAACAGAAACAAGAGTTTTGACCTTTTTTTAAGTTGAAATGTAAATATAACACTAGGGCTATGTTGTATTACATCCTCTTGACACAGTTTGACATGGTGGAGGTCAGTGGATGAGGAGGAAGACATCCAAGTGTAAGTCATGCAAAAAAACAGACATTTCCTGTTGCCACCAGGGGGCGCTGTGAATTTAAGTCCTGATTTCGGGACTTTTGTCTTACTTGTCTAGTTTGGAGTAGATTAGAAAAAATATGTCAGAGATACACAACCTCGTGTTTTGACTTTGACGCAACAGTCACACCAAATGTGGAAAATGTGGAAAATCCAAGATGGCGGGTTTCCTGTTGTATTTGTCACAATGGACCTCCAGGCTTTTTTGTGGGTGTGCTCATGATACACATGTGTAATGCTAACTGAGGGGCTTTTCGTTAGATGGCACTGTTGAGCCAGTTTGCAATGCCCATTTCAAATAACTCCTGAATACAAATATCTTTTAGGGTTTTATATTTCCTGCAAACTTTGGTGAGGATTTGGTCTCTGCCCTGAAACCGAAACAAAAATCCTTCAAAATAAGATAGGGCCTAATAATAATGTCATGGAATTGAAACCGTCATTTTTATTTCCCATGAACACGTTTTTTATACCCAGTCTTTCATTTCCCAAGTCTTCCTGCCTTGATGGAAATAATAATAATAATCATATTAAAGAGCAACGGGTAATAAAATGTTTTTCCAGGATTAAGGTGGAAGTTGAACAAATTCAATATCAGAACGAAGGAAGCAGTGACTCATCTCTTTATCGCTCTCTCTCTTTCTCTTTGTTTCTTTTATCTCTCTCTCTTTCTCATTCTGTCTCTCCATTTCATCGCCTCAGTGACTCAGACTTTCTTTTCATTGAGCATCTTCTTTCTCTTCTTTCATCCTCTGTTCTTTCTTTGCATCACCTGCTGTTTGACACATGACGCTCAGGGGCAGCAGCTGGGAGCCGAGGGACAAACAAACACACAAACACACACACACACACACACACACACACACAGTAACACACACCTCCATCTGGTAAATCACATGACATTGTGTTATTTTTTTTTCTTTCTTTAAATAAAATTGGTTCATGTTCAGTGTAATCTGTCACAGTTTCATTCACACACAAACACAAACACACACACACACACACACACACACACACACAAACACAAACACACAGAGAGATGGTATCAAAGGATCTTAGTCACTGTTACAAACACACTGATCATGTCACAGTGAGTCAGACTGACCCTCTAGGTGAGTCTCTCTCTCTCTCTCTCTCTCTCTCTCTCTCTCTCTCTTTCTACCACTTTCTCTCAGAGACGGAGAGAGTGTGTGTGTGTGTGTTTGTATTTGTTTATCAGCTGCTCAACGACTCACAGTGACTCTGCACAAATCTGTTTGTGTGTTAGTGATTCAGGTCTGTTGCACCAGTGTTGCACCAGTGTTGCGCCAGTGTTGCACCAGCTGCAGTTCCACTCAACGCCCCCAGGGGGAAACAGCAGCTCACAGCTTCACCACTGGTCAGTGAACTTGAACTGCATGAAAACTCTTATGAACTCTTTCAGTTTATTTCTTGGTTCTCCATCGGACTCTGTATTTATAAAGAGCTCTTCTGGTCTTGACCAATTTACAGTTTTATTTTTTTTGCCCTTTACGGGTGAACTTTGACTTTATTAAAACAAACAGAAGAAACAAAAGATATTTTCTGAAATGAAAAAGTCAGTGTAATGGTTTGTTAGTTTCATCTGCAGCAGAGGAAGAAGCTCTCAGATCATTTACTTCACCATAAGAACTCAGATGTTGTGCAACGATACAACAAGGTTAAATACTTAAAGGTCTTCATTCGTTGAGTATTACTTTTTAGTGTTTTTATTATTTACTATTAATATTTGTATTTATTTATATATATTTCTTTTATAAATCTCATTCACTTTGAAATAACTGAGGCTGACGTTCGGAGGCGGAGCTTTTAATGTTAGAGTGAAAAGAGATGAACAGTCAAGATATTCTCACAAATATCACAAAGCTCAGAAAATGATTTATATGAGTGACGTCAGGACGATGTCAGAAAATATCATAATGTATTATTCATTTATATTTTTCGAGGTATTTCTGCATCTTATACTTCAGACACGACCTCTACAGCTTAAAGAGATTCTAAAATACTTTGACAGAATATTGATGCTTTACTGCTTCACTTCAATATAAAACGTTGTGAATATCCAGAACAGGATTTGTGTCGCTCCTCAAATGCTTTTCATTCTTCTTCTGTTTTTTCTTCTACTGTGTCTTTTTCCTCCCGTCTCAGTAACGTGAGGCTAACGTCCGTCTCCCTGTCTGTGGACAACTCGACCTCCGGACGTCTCCTGCAGCACAGACTCATGATGGAAACTTCTTCTTCTCTCTGTTCAGCCACTTTTCATCTGTTAACGCCCCAGAGAGAGGAAACTGGTGAGTTAGTCCCTGAGTGTGTGTTTATGAGTGTTTGTTTGTGTTTTTCGACTCAACAGGTCAAATGATGACTTACCTGAGGTCCCCTAAAGGTCACCTAAAGGTCACCTGAGGTCACCTGAGGAACGAGCTGCTGAGTCACAGTGAAACAAGAGGAAGGTCAAGGCTCAGATAGGGACTGTTTATCTAAAGATAACATGAGGCTCCAGTGTCTCTGTCAAATGTTAGAAACAACATTTATCTACCTACTTACTTTATAGTCTGTCTCCCTCTGTGTCTGTCTGTCTGTCTGTCTGTCTGTCTGTCTGTCTGTGAAACAAGTGCCTGCCAACTAGAAGGCTGCTCCAGCACATTTAATTCATCACTGTCCTTAAGTACGTGTTTCATGTACATGTACTTTACTTACTTTTCAGTTTTTTTGTCAGGTACTTCTCATTTTCCCAAACACACACACACACACACACACACACACAGACACACACACACACACATTTCCCACCAAACCTGTCGTTCAGCTCGGTGATGCCCGGGAGAAAGTATCAACTCTTTCATCTCTTACCATGGAGATGAAATATCATTGTCTCATGAAGCCACGTGACAGATGACGCTCTACAAACCCAAAACACAGCTGAACCCACACCCACACACACACACACACACACACACACACACACACCGGACACACACACACACACACTTCTTTTCTCATAAACATTCTGGTTGATTATTATGAGGTGAAACACATGAACCTTATATATTCAAAATTATTGTTGTTTAATGAAGTGTTTATCACATGTTGTAATCAAAGTAACGTGTTACCTTCAAAGGAGAAAATGAAAAACTAAAAGAAAAACATAAAAACAGTTCAGTACAAATAACAAACGAGCAAAATATGAAGATTAAAGCTGTAGAGTCAGGAAGAGTCACATTTCACCACTAGAGGTCCTCAGTGGGTCAGTTTGGAGGGTTCTCTCTCTCTCTCTCGCTCTCTCTCTCTCTCTCTTTCCACCCCCGTCTATCTCTCTTTCCGTTTATCGCTCTTTCCCTCACTCTCTCTCTCCTCTTCTCTCCCTCTCTCTCTCTCTGTCTCTCCCTCTCTCTCTCCTCTTCTCTCCCTCTCTCTCTCCCTCCCTCCATCCCTCTCTATCACTTTTTCTCTCTCTCTCTCTCTCTCTCTCCGATCCGTTGACCGAAAACAAAACCTCTGATCCGTCCAGTAAACAGACGTCATTCTGTTCCAAACTTTCTGCCAGGTTTCACCTCCCTCTGTTTGCTCTCTGTGATCTGACGCTTCTGTTCCTCTTCTCCTCTTTTCTTCTTCTGTCCTTTCAGGAGGACACAGGGAACAAATGTCCCCGAGCGTTGGTCCCGTCCAGCTGCTGGTTTGACTTGGAACCAGGACAAACCTGATGAGCGTCTGCCATCAGGTTTTTAAACAACAACATCTCGTTAGATAAACAGAAATCAATCAATAAGGCCTCAAATTAGATTGTGTGATGCATCCAATGTGTGAAATCCAGATGTTATTGATCTGAACCATAGAGCTTCACTGTTTTATTTAACTCCAAACAACTTACACTACCCCCCCATTCTGTAAATATTCCGTTTTTATGCAGAAAGTCCGATGAGACAGAATTTCACTTTGATATTTCAGCATTTTGTTTTCAATTCACAACAATCATTAAATTAAACACCAACCTATTTAATATTCATCTTGTAGTTGAAAAAGAAAAGACCAGATGTGAGGAGGACTGACCTCTCGCTCAGAGAAACCTAAGAGCCGAGTGATATTTGATATTAAAGCTTTGTGTGGTATCTGATGATTCTGGGTCAAGGTATTAATAGATGTGGAATCTGATTCCGCGTCTCGACTGACCTGCTTCTGAAATAACCTGCTCACATCATGATGCTGCACTTTAACAGACAATAATAATGTCGGCTGTGAAACAACCTTTGTGACCCCGGAGAGAGTTCCGAAACCCGAAAAAGTTTTATTTATCGGGTGAAAATTAGAACGTGAACCAAAGTGATTAACGTCCGCTAGAGCCCACGTTGTGTTTAGAGCTAAATGCAGCCAATGAGATCGCGAGCAAAGTAGCTTAACTTTACGTGTGCTAAATGTCAGTACACCGATGTTAGCATTAGCCTCATGTTAGCCTCGGAGAGAGAGAGAGAGAGCTGCTAGCATTGCGACCAGTTAAACAACGAGCCGTCCCTTGTTATTATGGGATGGTTTTACATGTTGAAAAAAAACGTTTGATGGTAGCGAAGTTATAAAAGGCATAAATCAAGGAATTTAAAACATAAGGGGAACTTCAACCCTCTTTACCTCCAGTTCGTGTAGGGGGCGCTCTTGAGGTAGTCCAGAATAGACAGGATCCTTTGGAGCTAAAGTCCCTGAAGGTAACTTGAATGAGATACGTTTATGTTTTAAATTTGTCTTTGTGTGAGCGAGTAGAATAAAGTTGTTAACGCCACCATGACAGTTAGCATCTGCTACATTCACCTGATTCATATTGAGATCCTCCTGGTTCTGATTCAGACGCACGTTCACTTCGTTCAGAGCGTCCGTTGTGAATCCTGAACTGAACAATCAGCATTCATCTAGCGTTAGCATTTAGAATTAGCAGAATGCTAGCTTGATACGAGCTAAATCACTTGATACGAGACATTATACATTATTCAATTCCATTCTGATAAATTTTTATCCTAAATTTACCAAGATTAAAATAAAACGTAGCTTTCTTATGCGGAGGAAGTAATGTAATAAAAAATATTATTTTTGCTATTTAATTCATTGGGCTCTGTCTCGCTACTGCCCTCTAGGTGAATTGCAGCCTCGTAGCAGATAACTGATACCATAACATTTCTCTCATCAAGGCTAAAGTTCGAAAAGACATTCAAATCAAAAAGTTTTATGAATTAAAGTATGAAAGTTGAAAGATGGACATGATGAAAGTACAGACGAACAAATATATATATATAAATATGATCTTTCTTGTTTCATTGCTAAAAGTGACAACACTCTTGTTTGTTTTCATTCACATACTTTATAAATACATTTTACTGCTATAATAAGAGATGTGTAGACAGACGTGCACAGAACTGGACTCATGGAGATGTTTGAAATAAACCAACGACTGATTCTCCAAACATGTGTTCAGATAAACTTCCTGCCTCTCTTACTGGTGCTGCTGGTTCCCAGTGTTCTGGAGCATGTTGTGTTCTGGGAAGCGTTGCCGGGACGACCACCCTGCTGAACTTTTGTTCCTGGTTGACTCCGGCCCGCCAAGGCTCAGCAGCCAATCAGGAGCTGAGGTGGGAGGGGCCGAGTGTACAGCAGGAATACACAGCAGCCAGGAGTGAGGGTGTGTTTGTGTGTGTGTGTGTGTGTGTGTGTGTGGGTGTGGGTGGTCAAACACTGCAAAAAATGACACACTTTCTTTAACACAAAAACAATTCTCAGTTGTCAGTAGCCTTATACTGTAACACACAGTAACCTGGACACATGACAGTTCTGTTTATTTCACTCTCCCTCTTTGCTGTATTAGTATTTATTTGTATTCACATTTTCTTATTATTTCTTTCCTAAAATCATGAATATCCCATTGAACAAACATCACTTCTCTCCTAAAAGACTGAATAACTCAGATCTCGTGTGTTGATCAACATTAAGCTTCATAAGCAGAGGAGATAAAACCTCTTTAGATATATTGACTTCTTGTTGTTGTTGACAGATTCCAGAAGCTTCTCTCCCTCCTCTGTCCTGGTTTCATAAAAACCATCAACTCTCTGGTTTGATGGTTTTGTTTTGGACGATGTTTTGCTGGTGGTTTAATTTACCATGAAGACTGAGGCTGTGTACACTCACCACTTTTTCTAGTGTGGTAGTGTGTGTGTGTGTGTGTGTGTTTTTTTCCCGCCACTGAGAAAATTCTGGCATCCGGCCAGGAATACATTCATCTTAGAGAGCGATAGAGAGAAAGAAAGTCTTTCAGTCACAAATGTGTGTGTGTGTGTGTGTGTGTGTCCATCTTCACATCACGTGCACCACATACACAGACATTTGTGGCAAAATGAAAGCGGCTGAAATTATGATATTTTTACACCACAGGAAGAAAACTAGTGAGTAAATGAATCGTCATCACATGACAAACAGATAAAACTCATGTTGTCGTCACCATCGTGACTTATGTACTGAGTTCATGTGTGTGGAGCGTTTAACGACACACACTTCAACTAAATACACCACTAATGCATTATCCTATCGTATCACATGGCTCAGGTGTGTGTGTGTGTGTGTGTGTGTGTGTGTGTGTGTGTGTAGGAGGGGGGTGGAGTGAGTTCAGGTTTCAGCCTACTTGTAGCTGAGGTGTGACTTGGACTTCACATGTCACACACAGTTTTCCTAGAAACGCCGCGGCCCCCTGCAACCCCCCCCCCCCCCCCCCCCCCACACACACACATCGCTCTCACACACTAATGAACGCTGACGTTAAACCAGGCAGAGAAAAACCTCAAACAGAAAAATATAATAAAGCCACATCATCAAAGTGGAAAAACTGACGTTAACGTTGTAAACAAGGTAAATGTTAAACATTTAAGTACATACCACCCCCCCCCCTTCCTTCCCTCAGTGTGTGTGTGTGTGTGAGTGTGTCCTTGTAAAGTTACACCACACACAGAATACCTCTGGTGTGTTCTCAGCACTGACACATGCTGATCCGTCACATGTTCACACGCACACACACACACACATACATACACACACACACACACACACACATGCACACACACACTGCAAAGTACAATACAATGAATTGGCTTAAAGCTACACTCACATTACATTTCCATCTAACTTAAACACACGTTACAGATGTAAATATTGATCAATAGTGTCAAACTTTACCTTTAAATATATTAATCTTTTTTATTTCTGCACGTCTGTTTCTGTTTCCCAGAACTTTACGACTTAACTGCAACTCAGTTTTTTTGTCGCAGCAGTGCATTGTGGGTGTGGGAGTGTGTGTGTGTTTGGGGGGGGGGGGGGCTCCAGAATAAAAACCATCAAAGCAAGACACAACAAAACAATTCTATAAATCTATGAAATGTGAAATCAATGCTTTCATAAAAGAGCTGAGCAGTGAACTCACTGAGATCAGCTGATAGTGATCTCTGGTTACGGAGGAGGCTTCAGGATCATCACCCTCTCTGGGAGGTCAAAGGTCGAACCTGTGGCGGCAGCACTGACACTGAATCTGTCTGTGAGGCCACAGACGGACACACAGCAGGATTCCACAACACAACTCTCTCAACAGTCAACACATTTACAAACACGGGTTACATAACACAACGAATATATCCCTTCTGCCCAAGGACATTTTCACCTGTGTGTGTTTTTGTGTGTTTGTTTATTTTTTAGCTGGATTATGCAAAACTTGCCGAACCGACTTCCTTTGAAATCTGATTCACAAACGCTTTTCATACAAACAACTTAGATATCCTGCACATGAGCACTGCTATCCTGCGCTTCTGATGTTATTTGGTCTTTGATGTTACTGGTCTGTTCAGTCATGATCAAGGAGAGCTGTCATGTGGGAACTTGACCAGTCCTGCTACAGAACACATCCTCTGACGTTGTGAAGGAACCTCAGATGAACTATTGAGGAACGTGTGTATTTTATTCCTCTGCTTCAGATAACTGTAGATTTCATCATGTGTGTTTCCCAATTGACAACTTGAGTCTGGTTGAGCTCATAATTACACAGCGCTGCTCAGCAGGCACATGAAGTCTCTGGAGGAGGATTACACTAAACTGGAAAGCGTATTGTTTGAGACACAACTGCCTGTGGTCTGGAGATGATACAGATGATACTGGGTTTATATCCCTGATTATGTCGGATAATTCCAGTTCGAGCTGCACCAGTTGGATTTTCTTCTGGCAGCTGTGCATCTGTTTTGAAACTCACTCTCAGGTTGTGGTTGGGGAAAAGGGCAAAGACTCAAGTTGGGGTTTGGAGAGGAATCCACAAGTTGCAGGCTCTTGCACCACAGGAGCAATTTTCACACATTTGTTGCATCTCCAGCAGAAGATTTGAGAAATCACCCTGAAGGCTGGTGGTGAAACCTGTGGTCTGTTACTCCAGTGTGACGCTCAATCATGTCTGTTGTTAGAGCAGAAAACTTTACCAAAGTTTAATTCTTGGTGAAATTGATATGAACAAGAAGCAGAGCCGAGCTGACAACGTGGTGTTTCTGTTAATATGCAAGAATAAATGTGTAATATAATGATAAAAAGGTCAGTATTTTATAAATATACATTTTAAAACAGTTGTAGTATTATGGGAGTACAAAAAAGGAAAATCTAGAAATAAACAGCAGCAAGAAGAAGTTTCAATCCTCCTGATACATAATCTTGAACCAGTCAACCAACAACAAACATTCCTCCTCCACTTAAGAAACAATTTCCCGTAAAATTACAATTTTTTTATTGTACATTTAAAACTCTTTTTTTTAGATTTTCTTCTCTTTAAATCACAACTTCATACTCAGAATCCTCAGATCTTTCTGTATTTTGAGAAGCTCCAATCCTCTGTCAGTCGACCCCACTGACATGATCTGATTTCATGAGCCTTCTGACACATGTATTGGAAATGTGTAATTTTTCTCAGTGGAACTCCGGCTGCTGCTGACAGTCAAGAGGACCCGTGTCCTGCTCGACTCCAGCTCAGGCTCTGGGAGATTTCAGCAGATAAATCAAACCCT